>NC_064923.1:545934629-546234629 GCF_023897955.1 Schistocerca gregaria
ACTCCTGAAAGAAAGGATATTGCGGAGATATGGCTTAGCCACAGCCTGGGGGATGTTTCCAGAATGAGATTTTCACTCTGCAGCGGAGTGTGCGCTGATATGAAACTTCCTGGCAGATTAAAACTGTGTGCCCGACCGAGACTCGAACTCGGGACCCTTGCCTTTCGCGGGCAAGTGCTCTACCAACTGAGCTACCGAAGCACGACTCACGTCCGGTACTCACAGCTTTACTTCTGCCAGTATCCGTCTCCTTCCTTCCAAACATTACAGAAGCTCTTCTGCGAACCTTGCAGAACTAGCACTCCTGAATGAAAGGATATTGCGGAGACATGGCTTAGACACAGCCTGGGGGATGTTTCCAGAATGAGATTTTCACTCTGCAGCGGAGTGTGCGCTGATATGAAACTTCCTGGCAGATTAAAACTGTGTGCCCGACCGAGACTCGAACTCGGGACCTTCGCCTTTCGCGGGCAAGTGCTCTACCAACTGAGCCTCCGAAGCACGACTCACGTGCGGTACTCACAGCTTTTTTTCTGCCAGTATCCGTCTCCTACCTTCCAAACTTTACAGAAGCTCTTCTGCGAACCTTGCAGAACTAGCACTCCTGAAAGAAAGGATATTGCGGAGACATGGCTTAGCCACAGCCTGGGGGATGTTTCCAGAATGAGATTTTCACTCTGCAGCGGAGTGTGCGCTGATATGAAACTTCCTGGCAGATTAAAACTGTGTGCCCGACCGAGACTCGAACTCGGGACCTTTGCCTTTCGCGGGCAAGTGCTCTACCAACTGAGCTACCGAAGCACGACTCACGTCCGGTACTCACAGCTTTACTTCTGCCAGTATCCGTCTCCTACCTTCCAATTTTTACAGAAGCTCTTCTGCGAACCTTGCAGAACTAGCACTCCTGAAAGAAAGGATATTGTGGAGACATGGCTTAGCCACAGCCTGGGGGATGTTTCCAGAATGAGATTTTCACTCTGCAGCGGAGTGTGCGCTGATATGAAACTTCCTGGCAGATTAAAACTGTGTGCCCGGACCAGACTCGAAATCGGGACCTTTGCCTTTCGCGGGCAAGTGCTCTACCAACTGAGCTACCGAAGCACGACTCACGTCCGGTACTCACAGCTTTACTTCTGCCAGTATCCGTCTCCTACCTTCCAAACTTTACAGAAGCTCTTCTGCGAACCTTGCAGAACTAGCACTCCTGAAAGAAAGGATATTGCGGAGACATGGCTTAGCCACAGCCTGGGGGATGTTTCCAGAATGAGATTTTCACTCTGCAGCGGAGTGTGCGCTGATATGAAACTTCCTGGCAGATTAAAACTGTGTGCCCGAACGAGACTCGAACTAGGGACCTTTGCCTTTCGCGGGCAAGTGCTCTATCAGCTGAGCTACCAAAGCACGACTCACGTCCGGTACTCACAGCTTTACTTCTGCCAGTATCCGTCTCCTACCTTCCAAACTTTACAGAAGCTCTTCTGCGAACCTTGCAGAACTAGCACTCCTGAAAGAAAGGATATTGGGGAGACATGGCTTAGCCACAGCCTGGGGGATGTTTCCAGAATGAGATTTTCACTCTGCAGCGGAGTGTGCGCTGATATGAAACTTCCTGGCAGATTAAAACTGTGTGCCCGACCGAGACTCGAACTCGGGACCATTGCCTGTCGTGGGCAAGTGCTCTACCAACTGAGCTACCGAAGCACGACTCACGTCCGGTACTCACAGCTTTACTTCTGCCAGTATCCGTCTCCTTCCTTCCAAACTTTACAGAAGCTCTTCTGCGAACCTTGCAGAACTAGCACTCCTGAAAGAAAGGATATTGCGGAGACATGGCTTAGCCACAGCCTGGGGGATGTTTCCAGAATGAGATTTTCACTCTGCAGCGGAGTGTGCGCTGATATGAAACTTCCTGGCAGATTAAAACTGTGTGTCCGACCGAGACTCGAACTCGGGACCTTTGCCCTTCGCGGGCAAGTGCTCTACTAACTGAGCTACCGAAGCACGACTCACGTCCGGTACTCACAGCTTTACTTCTGCCAGTTTCCGTCTCCTAACTTCCAAACTTTACACAAGCTCTTCTGCGAAACTTGCAGAACTAGCACTCCTGAAAGAAAGGATATTGCGGAGACATGGCTTAGCCACAGCCTGGGGGATGTTTCCAGAATGAGATTTTCACTCTGCAGCGGAGTGTGCGCTGATATGAAACTTCCTGGCAGATTAAAACTATGTGCCCGACCGAGACTCGAACTCGGGACCTTTGCCTTTCGCGGGCAAGTGCTCTACCAACTGAGCCTCCGAAGCACGACTCACGTCCGGTACTCACAGCTTTACTTCTGCCAGTATCCGTCTCCTACCTTCCAAACTTTACAGAAGCTCATCTGCGAACCTTGCAGAACTAGCACTCCTGAAAGAAAGGATATTGCGGAGACATGGCTTAGCCACAGCCTGGGGGATGTTTCCAGAATGAGATTTTCACTCTGCAGCGGAGTGTGCGCTGATATGAAACTTCCTGGCAGATTAAAACTATGTGCCCGACCGAGACTCGAACTCGGGACCCTTGCCTTTCGCGGGCAAGTGCTCTACCAACTGAGCTACCGAAGCACAACTCACGTCCGGTACTCACAGCTTTACTTCTGCCAGTATCCGTCTCCTTCCTTCCAAACATTACAGAAGCTCTTCTGCGAACCTTGCAGAACTAGCACTCCTGAATGAAAGGATATTGCGGAGACATGGCTTAGACACAGCCTGGGGGATGTTTCCAGAATGAGATTTTCACTCTGCAGCGGAGTGTGCGCTGATATGAAACTTCCTGGCAGATTAAAACTGTGTGCCCGACCGAGACTCGAACTCGGGACCTTCGCCTTTCGCGGGCAAGTGCTCTACCAACTGAGCCTCCGAAGCACGACTCACGTCCGGTACTCACAGCTTTTTTTCTGCCAGTATCCGTCTCCTACCTTCCAAATTTTACAGAAGCTCTTCTGCGAACCTTGCAGAACTAGCACTCCTGAATGAAAGGATATTGCGGAGACATGGCTTAGCCACAGCCTGGGGGATGTTTCCAGAATGAGATTTTCACTCTGCAGCGGAGTGTGCGCTGATATGAAACTTCCTGGCAGATTAAAACTGTGTGCCCGACCGAGACTTCAACTCGGGACCTTTGCCTTTCGCGGGCAAGTGCTCTACCAACTGAGCTACCGAAGCACGACTCACGTCCGGTACTCACAGCTTTACTTCTGCCAGTATCCGTCTCCTACCTTCCAAACTTTACAGAAGCTCTTCTGCGAACCTTGCAGAACTAGCACTCCTGAAAGAAAGGATATTGCGGAGACATGGCTTAGCCACAGCCTGGGGGATGTTTCCAGAATGAGATTTTCACTCTGCAGCGGAGTGTGCGCTGATATGAAACTTCCTGGCAGATTAAAACTGTGTGCCCGAACGAGACTCGAACTAGGGACCTTTGCCTTTCGCGGGCAAGTGCTCTATCAGCTGAGCTACCAAAGCACGACTCACGTCCGGTACTCACAGCTTTACTTCTGCCAGTATCCGTCTCCTACCTTCCAAACTTTACAGAAGCTCTTCTGCGAACCTTGCAGAACTAGCACTCCTGAAAGAAAGGATATTGCGGAGACATGGCTTAGCCACAGCCTGGGGGATGTTTCCAGAATGAGATTTTCACTCTGCAGCGGAGTGTGCGCTGATATGAAACTTCCTGGCAGATTAAAACTGTGTGCCCGACCGAGACTCGAACTCGGGACCATTGCCTGTCGTGGGCAAGTGCTCTACCAACTGAGCTACCGAAGCACGACTCACGTCCGGTACTCACAGCTTTACTTCTGCCAGTATCCGTCTCCCTCCTTCCAAACTTTACAGAAGCTCTTCTGCGAACCTTGCAGAACTAGCACTCCTGAAAGAAAGGATATTGCGGAGACATGGCTTAGCCACAGCCTGGGGGATGTTTCCAGAATGAGATTTTCACTCTGCAGCGGAGTGTGCGCTGATATGAAACTTCCTGGCAGATTAAAACTGTGTGTCCGACCGAGACTCGAACTCGGGACCTTTGCCTTTCGCGGGCATGTGCTCTACTAACTGAGCTACCGAAGCACGACTCACGTCCGGTACTCACAGCTTTACTTCTGCCAGTATCCGTCTCCTACCTTCCAAACTTTACAGAAGCTCTTCTGCGAAACTTGCAGAACTAGCACTCCTGAAAGAAAGGATATTGCGGAGACATGGCTTAGCCACAGCCTGGGGGATGTTTCCAGAATGAGATTTTCACTCTGCAGCGGAGTGTGCGCTGATATGAAACTTCCTGGCAGATTAAAACTGTGTGCCCGACCGAGACTCGAACTCGGGACCTTTGCCTTTCGCGGGCAAGTGCTCTACCAACTGAGCCTCCGAAGCACGACTCACGTCCGGTACTCACAGCTTTACTTCTGCCAGTATCCGTCTCCTACCTTCCAAACTTTACAGAAGCTCATCTGCGAAACTTGCAGAACTAGCACTCCTGAAAGAAAGGATATTGCGGAGACATGGCTTAGCCACAGCCTGGGGGATGTTTCCAGAATGAGATTTTCACTCTGCAGCGGAGTGTGCGCTGATATGAAACTTCCTGGCAGATTAAAACTATGTGCCCGACCGAGACTCGAACTCGGGACCTTTGCGTTTCGCAGGCAAGTGCTCTACCAACTGAGCTACCGAAGCACGACTCACGTCCGGTACTCACAGCTTTACTTCTGCCAGTATCCGTCTCCTACCTTCCAAACTTTACAGAAGCACTTCTGCAAACCTTGCAGAACCAGCACTCCTGAAAGAAAGCATATTGCGGAGATATGGCTTAGCCACAGCCTGGAGGATGTTTCCAGAATGAGATTTTCACTCTGCAGCAGAGTGTGCGCTGATATGAAACTTCCTGGCAGATTAAAACTGTGTGCCCAACCGAGACTTGAACTCGGGACCTTTGCCTTTCGCGGGCAAGTGCTCTACCAACTGAGCTACCGAAGCACGACTCACGTCCGGTACTCACAGCTGTACTTCTGCCAGTATCCGTCTCCTACCTTCCAAACTTTACAGAAGCTCTTCTGCGAACCTTGCAGAACTAGCACTCCTGAAAGAAAGGATATTGCGGAGACATAGCTTAGCCACAGCCTGGGGGATGTTTCCAGAATGAGATTTTCACTCTGCAGCGGAGTGTGCGCTGATATGAAACTTCCTGGCAGATTAAAACTGTGTGCCCGACCGAGACTCGAACTCGGGACCTTTGCCTTTCGCGGGCAAGTGCTCTACCAACTGAGCTACCGAAGCACGACTCACGTCCGGTACTCACAGCTTTACTTCTGTCAGTATCCGTCTCCTTCCTTCCAAACTTTACAGAAGCTCTTCTGCGAACCTTGCAGAACTAGCACTCCTGAAAGAAAGGATATTGCAGAGACATGGCTTAGCCACAGCCTGGGGGATGTTTCCGGAATGAGATTTTCACTCTGCAGCGGAGTGTGCGCTGATATGAAACTTCCTGGCAGATTAAAACTGTGTGCCCGACCGAGACTCGAACTCGGGACCTTTGCCTTTCGCGGGCAAGTGCTCTACCAACTGAGCTACCGAAGCACGACTCACGTCCGGTACTCACAGCTTTACTTCTGCCAGTATCCGTCTCCTACCTTCCAAACTTTACAGAAGCTCTTCCGCGAATCTTGCAGAACTAGCACTCCTGAAAGAAAGGATATTGCGGAGACATGGCTTAGCCACAGCCTGGGGGATGTTTCCAGAATGAGATTTTCACTCTGCAGCGGAGTGTGCGCTGGTATGAAACTTCCTGGCAGATTAAAACTGTGTATAAGACCGAGACTCGAACTCGGGACCTTTGCCTTTCGCGGGCAAGTGCTCTACCAACTGAGCTACCGAAGCACAACTCACGTTCGGTACTCACAGCTTTACTTCTGCCAGTATCCGTCTCCTACCTTCCAAACTTTACAGAAGCTCTTCTGCGAACCTTGCAGAACTAGCACTCCTGAAAGAAAGGATATTGCGGAGACATGGCTTAGCCACAGCCTGGGGGATGTTTCCAGAATGAGATTTTCACTCTGCAGCGGAGTGTGCGCTGATATGAAACTTCCTGGCAGATTAAAACTGTGTGCCCGACCGAGACTCGAACTCGGGACATTTGCCTTTCGCGGGCAAGTGCTCTACCAACTGAGCTACCGAAGCACGACTCACGTCCGGTACCCACAGCTTTACTTCTGCCAGTATCTGTCTTCAACCTTCCAAACTTTACAGAAGCTCTTCCGCGAAACTTGCAGAACTAGCACTCCTGAAAGAAAGGATATTGCGGAGACATGGCTTAGCCACAGCCTGGGGGATGTTTCCAGAATGAGATTTTCACTCTGCAGCGGAGTGTGCGCTGATATGAAACTTCCTGGCAGATTAAAACTATGTGCCCAACCGAGACTCGAACTCGGGACCTTTGCCTTTCGCGGGCAAGTGCTCCACCAACTGAGCTACCGAAGCACGACTCACGTCCGGTACTCACAGCTTTACTTCTGTCAGTATCCGTCTCCTTCCTTCCAAACTTTACAGAAGCTCTTCTGCGAACCTTGCAGAACTAGCACTCCTGAAAGAAAGGATATTGCGGAGACATGGCTTAGCCACAGCCTGGGGGATGTTTCCAGAATGAGATTTTCACTCTGCAGCGGAGTGTGCGCTGATATGAAAGTTCCTGGCAGATTAAAACTGTGTGCCCGACCGAGACTCGAACTCGGGACCTTTGCCTTTCGCGGGCAAGTGCTCTACCAACTGAGCTACCGAAGCACGACTCACGTCCGGTACTCACAGCTTTACTTCTGTCAGTATCCGTCTCCTTCCTTCCAAACTTTACAGAAGCTCTTCTGCGAACCTTGCAGAACTAGCACTCCTGAAAGAAAGGATATTGCAGAGACATGGCTTAGCCACAGCCTGGGGGATGTTTCCGGAATGAGATTTTCACTCTGCAGCGGAGTGTGCGCTGATATGAAACTTCCTGGCAGATTAAAACTGTGTGCCCGACCGAGACTCGAACTCGGGACCTTTGCCTTTCGCGGGCAAGTGCTCTACCAACTGAGCTACCGAAGCACGACTCACGTCCGGTACTCACAGCTTTACTTCTGCCAGTATCCGTCTCCTACCTTCCAAACTTTACAGAAGCTCTTCCGCGAATCTTGCAGAACTAGCACTCCTGAAAGAAAGGATATTGCGGAGACATGGCTTAGCCACAGCCTGGGGGATGTTTCCAGAATGAGATTTTCACTCTGCAGCGGAGTGTGCGCTGGTATGAAACTTCCTGGCAGATTAAAACTGTGTATAAGACCGAGACTCGAACTCGGGACCTTTGCCTTTCGCGGGCAAGTGCTCTACCAACTGAGCTACCGAAGCACGACTCACGTCCGGTACTCACAGCTTTACTTCTGCCAGTATCCGTCTCCTACCTTCCAAACTTTACAGAAGCTCATCTGCGAAACTTGCAGAACTAGCACTCCTGAAAGAAAGGATATTGCGGAGACATGGCTTAGCCACAGCCTGGGGGATGTTTCCAGAATGAGATTTTCACTCTGCAGCGGAGTGTGCGCTGATATGAAACTTCCTGGCAGATTAAAACTATGTGCCCGACCGAGACTCGAACTCGGGACCTTTGCGTTTCGCAGGCAAGTGCTCTACCAACTGAGCTACCGAAGCACGACTCACGTCCGGTACTCACAGCTTTACTTCTGCCAGTATCCGTCTCCTACCTTCCAAACTTTACAGAAGCACTTCTGCAAACCTTGCAGAACCAGCACTCCTGAAAGAAAGCATATTGCGGAGATATGGCTTAGCCACAGCCTGGAGGATGTTTCCAGAATGAGATTTTCACTCTGCAGCAGAGTGTGCGCTGATATGAAACTTCCTGGCAGATTAAAACTGTGTGCCCAACCGAGACTTGAACTCGGGACCTTTGCCTTTCGCGGGCAAGTGCTCTACCAACTGAGCTACCGAAGCACGACTCACGTCCGGTACTCACAGCTGTACTTCTGCCAGTATCCGTCTCCTACCTTCCAAACTTTACAGAAGCTCTTCTGCGAACCTTGCAGAACTAGCACTCCTGAAAGAAAGGATATTGCGGAGACATAGCTTAGCCACAGCCTGGGGGATGTTTCCAGAATGAGATTTTCACTCTGCAGCGGAGTGTGCGCTGATATGAAACTTCCTGGCAGATTAAAACTGTGTGCCCGACCGAGACTCGAACTCGGGACCTTTGCCTTTCGCGGGCAAGTGCTCTACCAACTGAGCTACCGAAGCACGACTCACGTCCGGTACTCACAGCTTTACTTCTGTCAGTATCCGTCTCCTTCCTTCCAAACTTTACAGAAGCTCTTCTGCGAACCTTGCAGAACTAGCACTCCTGAAAGAAAGGATATTGCAGAGACATGGCTTAGCCACAGCCTGGGGGATGTTTCCGGAATGAGATTTTCACTCTGCAGCGGAGTGTGCGCTGATATGAAACTTCCTGGCAGATTAAAACTGTGTGCCCGACCGAGACTCGAACTCGGGACCTTTGCCTTTCGCGGGCAAGTGCTCTACCAACTGAGCTACCGAAGCACGACTCACGTCCGGTACTCACAGCTTTACTTCTGCCAGTATCCGTCTCCTACCTTCCAAACTTTACAGAAGCTCTTCCGCGAATCTTGCAGAACTAGCACTCCTGAAAGAAAGGATATTGCGGAGACATGGCTTAGCCACAGCCTGGGGGATGTTTCCAGAATGAGATTTTCACTCTGCAGCGGAGTGTGCGCTGGTATGAAACTTCCTGGCAGATTAAAACTGTGTGCCCGACCGAGACTCGAACTCGGGACCTTTGCCTTTCGCGGGCAAGTGCTCTACCAACTGAGCTACCGAAGCACAACTCACGTTCGGTACTCACAGCTTTACTTCTGCCAGTATCCGTCTCCTACCTTCCAAACTTTACAGAAGCTCTTCTGCGAACCTTGCAGAACTAGCACTCCTGAAAGAAAGGATATTGCGGAGACATGGCTTAGCCACAGCCTGGGGGATGTTTCCAGAATGAGATTTTCACTCTGCAGCGGAGTGTGCGCTGATATGAAACTTCCTGGCAGATTAAAACTGTGTGCCCGACCGAGACTCGAACTCGGGACATTTGCCTTTCGCGGGCAAGTGCTCTACCAACTGAGCTACCGAAGCACGACTCACGTCCGGTACCCACAGCTTTACTTCTGCCAGTATCTGTCTTCAACCTTCCAAACTTTACAGAAGCTCTTCCGCGAAACTTGCAGAACTAGCACTCCTGAAAGAAAGGATATTGCGGAGACATGGCTTAGCCACAGCCTGGGGGATGTTTCCAGAATGAGATTTTCACTCTGCAGCGGAGTGTGCGCTGATATGAAACTTCCTGGCAGATTAAAACTATGTGCCCAACCGAGACTCGAACTCGGGACCTTTGCCTTTCGCGGGCAAGTGCTCCACCAACTGAGCTACCGAAGCACGACTCACGTCCGGTACTCACAGCTTTACTTCTGTCAGTATCCGTCTCCTACCTTCCAAACTTTACAGAAGCTCTTCTGCGAACCTTGCAGAACTAGCACTCCTGAAAGAAAGGATATTGCGGAGACATGGCTTAGCCACAGCCTGGGGGATGTTTCCAGAATGAGATTTTCACTCTGCAGCGGAGTGTGCGCTGATATGAAAGTTCCTGGCAGATTAAAACTGTGTGCCCGACCGAGACTCGAACTCGGGACCTTCGCCTTTCGCGGGCAAGTGCTCTACCAACTGAGCCTCCGAAGCACGACTCACGTGCGGTACTCACAGCTTTTTTTCTGCCAGTATCCGTCTCCTACCTTCCAAACTTTACAGAAGCTCTTCTGCGAACCTTGCAGAACTAGCACTCCTGAAAGAAAGGATATTGCGGAGACATGGCTTAGCCACAGCCTGGGGGATGTTTCCAGAATGAGATTTTCACTCTGCAGCGGAGTGTGCGCTGATATGAAACTTCCTGGCAGATTAAAACTGTGTGCCCGACCGAGACTCGAACTCGGGACCTTTGCCTTTCGCGGGCAAGTGCTCTACCAACTGAGCTACCGAAGCACGACTCACGTCCGGTACTCACAGCTTTACTTCTGCCAGTATCCGTCTCCTACCTTCCAATTTTTACAGAAGCTCTTCTGCGAACCTTGCAGAACTAGCACTCCTGAAAGAAAGGATATTGTGGAGACATGGCTTAGCCACAGCCTGGGGGATGTTTCCAGAATGAGATTTTCACTCTGCAGCGGAGTGTGCGCTGATATGAAACTTCCTGGCAGATTAAAACTGTGTGCCCGGACCAGACTCGAAATCGGGACCTTTGCCTTTCGCGGGCAAGTGCTCTACCAACTGAGCTACCGAAGCACGACTCACGTCCGGTACTCACAGCTTTACTTCTGCCAGTATCCGTCTCCCTCCTTCCAAACTTTACAGAAGCTCTTCTGCGAACCTTGCAGAACTAGCACTCCTGAAAGAAAGGATATTGCGGAGACATGGCTTAGCCACAGCCTGGGGGATGTTTCCAGAATGAGATTTTCACTCTGCAGCGGAGTGTGCGCTGATATGAAACTTCCTGGCAGATTAAAACTGTGTGCCCGAACGAGACTCGAACTAGGGACCTTTGCCTTTCGCGGGCAAGTGCTCTATCAGCTGAGCTACCAAAGCACGACTCACGTCCGGTACTCACAGCTTTACTTCTGCCAGTATCCGTCTCCTACCTTCCAAACTTTACAGAAGCTCTTCTGCGAACCTTGCAGAACTAGCACTCCTGAAAGAAAGGATATTGCGGAGACATGGCTTAGCCACAGCCTGGGGGATGTTTCCAGAATGAGATTTTCACTCTGCAGCGGAGTGTGCGCTGATATGAAACTTCCTGGCAGATTAAAACTGTGTGCCCGACCGAGACTCGAACTCGGGACCATTGCCTGTCGTGGGCAAGTGCTCTACCAACTGAGCTACCGAAGCACGACTCACGTCCGGTACTCACAGCTTTACTTCTGCCAGTATCCGTCTCCTTCCTTCCAAACTTTACAGAAGCTCTTCTGCGAACCTTGCAGAACTAGCACTCCTGAAAGAAAGGATATTGCGGAGACATGGCTTAGCCACAGCCTGGGGGATGTTTCCAGAATGAGATTTTCACTCTGCAGCGGAGTGTGCGCTGATATGAAACTTCCTGGCAGATTAAAACTGTGTGTCCGACCGAGACTCGAACTCGGGACCTTTGCCCTTCGCGGGCAAGTGCTCTACTAACTGAGCTACCGAAGCACGACTCACGTCCGGTACTCACAGCTTTACTTCTGCCAGTTTCCGTCTCCTAACTTCCAAACTTTACACAAGCTCTTCTGCGAAACTTGCAGAACTAGCACTCCTGAAAGAAAGGATATTGCGGAGACATGGCTTAGCCACAGCCTGGGGGATGTTTCCAGAATGAGATTTTCACTCTGCAGCGGAGTGTGCGCTGATATGAAACTTCCTGGCAGATTAAAACTATGTGCCCGACCGAGACTCGAACTCGGGACCTTTGCCTTTCGCGGGCAAGTGCTCTACCAACTGAGCCTCCGAAGCACGACTCACGTCCGGTACTCACAGCTTTACTTCTGCCAGTATCCGTCTCCTACCTTCCAAACTTTACAGAAGCTCATCTGCGAACCTTGCAGAACTAGCACTCCTGAAAGAAAGGATATTGCGGAGACATGGCTTAGCCACAGCCTGGGGGATGTTTCCAGAATGAGATTTTCACTCTGCAGCGGAGTGTGCGCTGATATGAAACTTCCTGGCAGATTAAAACTATGTGCCCGACCGAGACTCGAACTCGGGACCCTTGCCTTTCGCGGGCAAGTGCTCTACCAACTGAGCTACCGAAGCACAACTCACGTCCGGTACTCACAGCTTTACTTCTGCCAGTATCCGTCTCCTTCCTTCCAAACATTACAGAAGCTCTTCTGCGAACCTTGCAGAACTAGCACTCCTGAATGAAAGGATATTGCGGAGACATGGCTTAGACACAGCCTGGGGGATGTTTCCAGAATGAGATTTTCACTCTGCAGCGGAGTGTGCGCTGATATGAAACTTCCTGGCAGATTAAAACTGTGTGCCCGACCGAGACTCGAACTCGGGACCTTCGCCTTTCGCGGGCAAGTGCTCTACCAACTGAGCCTCCGAAGCACGACTCACGTCCGGTACTCACAGCTTTTTTTCTGCCAGTATCCGTCTCCTACCTTCCAAATTTTACAGAAGCTCTTCTGCGAACCTTGCAGAACTAGCACTCCTGAAAGAAAGGATATTGCGGAGACATGGCTTAGCCACAGCCTGGGGGATGTTTCCAGAATGAGATTTTCACTCTGCAGCGGAGTGTGCGCTGATATGAAACTTCCTGGCAGATTAAAACTGTGTGCCCGACCGAGACTTCAACTCGGGACCTTTGCCTTTCGCGGGCAAGTGCTCTACCAACTGAGCTACCGAAGCACGACTCACGTCCGGTACTCACAGCTTTACTTCTGCCAGTATCCGTCTCCTACCTTCCAAACTTTACAGAAGCTCTTCTGCGAACCTTGCAGAACTAGCACTCCTGAAAGAAAGGATATTGCGGAGACATGGCTTAGCCACAGCCTGGGGGATGTTTCCAGAATGAGATTTTCACTCTGCAGCGGAGTGTGCGCTGATATGAAACTTCCTGGCAGATTAAAACTGTGTGCCCGAACGAGACTCGAACTAGGGACCTTTGCCTTTCGCGGGCAAGTGCTCTATCAGCTGAGCTACCAAAGCACGACTCACGTCCGGTACTCACAGCTTTACTTCTGCCAGTATCCGTCTCCTACCTTCCAAACTTTACAGAAGCTCTTCTGCGAAACTTGCAGAACTAGCACTCCTGAAAGAAAGGATATTGCGGAGACATGGCTTAGCCACAGCCTGGGGGATGTTTCCAGAATGAGATTTTCACTCTGCAGCGGAGTGTGCGCTGATATGAAACTTCCTGGCAGATTAAAACTGTGTGCCCGACCGAGACTCGAACTCGGGACCATTGCCTGTCGTGGGCAAGTGCTCTACCAACTGAGCTACCGAAGCACGACTCACGTCCGGTACTCACAGCTTTACTTCTGCCAGTATCCGTCTCCCTCCTTCCAAACTTTACAGAAGCTCTTCTGCGAACCTTGCAGAACTAGCACTCCTGAAAGAAAGGATATTGCGGAGACATGGCTTAGCCACAGCCTGGGGGATGTTTCCAGAATGAGATTTTCACTCTGCAGCGGAGTGTGCGCTGATATGAAACTTCCTGGCAGATTAAAACTGTGTGTCCGACCGAGACTCGAACTCGGGACCTTTGCCTTTCGCGGGCATGTGCTCTACTAACTGAGCTACCGAAGCACGACTCACGTCCGGTACTCACAGCTTTACTTCTGCCAGTATCCGTCTCCTACCTTCCAAACTTTACAGAAGCTCTTCTGCGAAACTTGCAGAACTAGCACTCCTGAAAGAAAGGATATTGCGGAGACATGGCTTAGCCACAGCCTGGGGGATGTTTCCAGAATGAGATTTTCACTCTGCAGCGGAGTGTGCGCTGATATGAAACTTCCTGGCAGATTAAAACTGTGTGCCCGACCGAGACTCGAACTCGGGACCTTTGCCTTTCGCGGGCAAGTGCTCTACCAACTGAGCCTCCGAAGCACGACTCACGTCCGGTACTCACAGCTTTACTTCTGCCAGTATCCGTCTCCTACCTTCCAAACTTTACAGAAGCTCATCTGCGAAACTTGCAGAACTAGCACTCCTGAAAGAAAGGATATTGCGGAGACATGGCTTAGCCACAGCCTGGGGGATGTTTCCAGAATGAGATTTTCACTCTGCAGCGGAGTGTGCGCTGATATGAAACTTCCTGGCAGATTAAAACTATGTGCCCGACCGAGACTCGAACTCGGGACCTTTGCGTTTCGCAGGCAAGTGCTCTACCAACTGAGCTACCGAAGCACGACTCACGTCCGGTACTCACAGCTTTACTTCTGCCAGTATCCGTCTCCTACCTTCCAAACTTTACAGAAGCACTTCTGCAAACCTTGCAGAACCAGCACTCCTGAAAGAAAGCATATTGCGGAGATATGGCTTAGCCACAGCCTGGAGGATGTTTCCAGAATGAGATTTTCACTCTGCAGCAGAGTGTGCGCTGATATGAAACTTCCTGGCAGATTAAAACTGTGTGCCCAACCGAGACTTGAACTCGGGACCTTTGCCTTTCGCGGGCAAGTGCTCTACCAACTGAGCTACCGAAGCACGACTCACGTCCGGTACTCACAGCTGTACTTCTGCCAGTATCCGTCTCCTACCTTCCAAACTTTACAGAAGCTCTTCTGCGAACCTTGCAGAACTAGCACTCCTGAAAGAAAGGATATTGCGGAGACATAGCTTAGCCACAGCCTGGGGGATGTTTCCAGAATGAGATTTTCACTCTGCAGCGGAGTGTGCGCTGATATGAAACTTCCTGGCAGATTAAAACTGTGTGCCCGACCGAGACTCGAACTCGGGACCTTTGCCTTTCGCGGGCAAGTGCTCTACCAACTGAGCTACCGAAGCACGACTCACGTCCGGTACTCACAGCTTTACTTCTGTCAGTATCCGTCTCCTTCCTTCCAAACTTTACAGAAGCTCTTCTGCGAACCTTGCAGAACTAGCACTCCTGAAAGAAAGGATATTGCAGAGACATGGCTTAGCCACAGCCTGGGGGATGTTTCCGGAATGAGATTTTCACTCTGCAGCGGAGTGTGCGCTGATATGAAACTTCCTGGCAGATTAAAACTGTGTGCCCGACCGAGACTCGAACTCGGGACCTTTGCCTTTCGCGGGCAAGTGCTCTACCAACTGAGCTACCGAAGCACGACTCACGTCCGGTACTCACAGCTTTACTTCTGCCAGTATCCGTCTCCTACCTTCCAAACTTTACAGAAGCTCTTCCGCGAATCTTGCAGAACTAGCACTCCTGAAAGAAAGGATATTGCGGAGACATGGCTTAGCCACAGCCTGGGGGATGTTTCCAGAATGAGATTTTCACTCTGCAGCGGAGTGTGCGCTGGTATGAAACTTCCTGGCAGATTAAAACTGTGTATAAGACCGAGACTCGAACTCGGGACCTTTGCCTTTCGCGGGCAAGTGCTCTACCAACTGAGCTACCGAAGCACAACTCACGTTCGGTACTCACAGCTTTACTTCTGCCAGTATCCGTCTCCTACCTTCCAAACTTTACAGAAGCTCTTCTGCGAACCTTGCAGAACTAGCACTCCTGAAAGAAAGGATATTGCGGAGACATGGCTTAGCCACAGCCTGGGGGATGTTTCCAGAATGTGATTTTCACTCTGCAGCGGAGTGTGCGCTGATATGAAACTTCCTGGCAGATTAAAACTGTGTGCCCGACCGAGACTCGAACTCGGGACATTTGCCTTTCGCGGGCAAGTGCTCTACCAACTGAGCTACCGAAGCACGACTCACGTCCGGTACCCACAGCTTTACTTCTGCCAGTATCTGTCTTCAACCTTCCAAACTTTACAGAAGCTCTTCCGCGAAACTTGCAGAACTAGCACTCCTGAAAGAAAGGATATTGCGGAGACATGGCTTAGACACAGCCTGGGGGATGTTTCCAGAATGAGATTTTCACTCTGCAGCGGAGTGTGCGCTGATATGAAACTTCCTGGCAGATTAAAACTATGTGCCCAACCGAGACTCGAACTCGGGACCTTTGCCTTTCGCGGGCAAGTGCTCCACCAACTGAGCTACCGAAGCACGACTCACGTCCGGTACTCACAGCTTTACTTCTGTCAGTATCCGTCTCCTTCCTTCCAAACTTTACAGAAGCTCTTCTGCGAACCTTGCAGAACTAGCACTCCTGAAAGAAAGGATATTGCGGAGACATGGCTTAGCCACAGCCTGGGGGATGTTTCCAGAATGAGATTTTCACTCTGCAGCGGAGTGTGCGCTGATATGAAACTTCCTGGCAGATTAAAACTGTGTGCCCGACCGAGACTCGAACTCGGGACCTTTGCGTTTCCCGGGCAAGTGCTCTACCAACTGAGCTACCGAAGCACGACTCACGTCCGATACTCACAGCTTTACTTCTGCCAGTATCCGTCTCCTACCTTCCAAACTTTACAGAAGCTCTTCCGCGAACCTTGCAGAACTAGCACTCCTGAAAGAAAGGATATTGCGGAGACATGGCTTAGCCACAGCCTGGGGGATGTTTCCAGAATGAGATTTTCACTCTGCAGCGGAGTGTGCGCTGATATGAAACTTCCTGGCAGATTAAAACTGTGTGCCCGACCGAGACTCGAACTCGGGACCTTTGCCTTTCGCGGGCAAGTGCTCTACCAACTGAGCTACCAAAGCACGACTCACGTCCGGTACTCACAGCTTTACTTCTGCCAGTATCCGTCTCCTTCCTTCCAAACTTTACAGAAACTCTTCTGCGAACCTTGCAGAACTAGCACTCCTGAAAGAAAGGATATTGCGGAGACATGGCTTAGCCACAGCCTGGGGGATGTTTCCAGAATGAGATTTTCACTCTGCAGCGGAGTGTGCGCTGATATGAAACTTCCTGGCAGATTAAAACTGTGTGTCCGACCGAGACTCGAACTCGGGACCTTTGCCTTTCACGGGCAAGTGCTCTACCAACTGAGCTACCGAAGCACGACTCACGTCCGGTACTCACAGCTTTACTTCTGCCAGTATCCGTCTCCTACCTTCCAAACTTTACAGAAGCTCTTCTGCGAACCTTGCAGAACTAGCACTCCTGAAAGAAAGGATATTGCGGAGACATGGCTTAGCCACAGCCTGGGGGATGTTTCCAGAATGAGATTTTCACTCTGCAGTGGAGTGTGCGCTTATATGAAACTTCCTGGCAGATTAAAACTGTGTGCCCGACCGAGACTCGAACTCGGGACCTTTGCCTTTCGCGGGCAAGTGCTCTACCAACTGAGCTACCGAAGCACGACTCATGTCCGGTACTCACAGCTTTACTTCTGCCAGTATCCGTCTCCTTCCTTCCAAACTTTACAGAAGCTCTTCTGCGAACCTTGCAGAACTAGCACTCCTGAAAGAGAGGATATTGCGGAGACATGGCTTAGCCACAGCCTGGGGGATGTTTCCAGAATGAGATTTTCACTCTGCAGCGGAGTGTGCGCTGATATGAAACTTCCTGGCAGATTAAAACTGTGTGCCCGACGGAGACTCGAACTCGGGACCTTTGCCTTTCGCGGGCAAGTGCTCTACCAACTGAGCTACCGAAGCACGACTCACGTCCGGTACTCACAGCTTTACCTCTGCCAGTATCCGTCTCCTACCTTCCAAACTTTACAGAAGCTCTTCTGCGAACCTTGCAGAACTAGCACTCCTGAAAGAAACGATATTGCGGAGACATGGCTTAGCCACAGCCTGGGGGATGTTTCCAGAATGAGATTTTCACTCTGCAGCGGAGTGTGCGCTGATATGAAACTTCCTGGCAGATTAATACTGTGTGCCCGACCGAGACTCAAACTCGGGACCTTTGCCTTTCGCGGGCAAGTGCTCTACCAACTGAGCTACCGAAGCACGACTCATGTCCGGTACTCACAGCTTTACTTCTGCCAGTATCCGTCTCCTTCCTTCCAAACTTTACAGAAGCTCTTCTGCGAACCTTGCAGAACTAGCACTCCTGAAAGAGAGGATATTGCGGAGACAGGGCTTGGCCACAGCCTGGGGGATGTTTCCAGAATGAGATTTTCACTCTGCAGCGGAGTGTGCGCTGATATGAAACTTCCTGGCAGATTAAAACTGTGTATAAGACCGAGACTCGAACTCGGGACCTTTGCGTTTCACGGGCAAGTGCTCTACCACCTGAGCTACCGAAGCACGACTCACGTCCGGTACTCACAGCTTTACTTCTGCCAGTATCTGTCTCCTACCTTCCAAACTTTACAGAAGCTCTTCTGCGAACCTTGCAGAACTAGCACTCCTGAAAGAAAGGATATTGCGGAGACATGGCTTAGCCACAGCCTGGGAGATGTTTCCAGAATGAGATTTTCACTCTGCAGCGAAGTGTGCGCTGATATGAAACTTCCTGGCAGATTAAAACTGTGTGCCCGACCGAGACTCGAACTCGGGACCTTTGCCTTTCGCGGGCAAGTGCTCTACCAACTGAGCTACCGAAGCACGACTCACGTCCGGTACTCACAGCTTTACTTCTGCCAGTATCCGTCTCCTACCTTCCAAACTTTACAGAAGCTCTTCTGCGAACCTTGCAGAACTAGCACTCCTGAAAGAAAGGATATTGCGGAGACATGGCTTAGCCACAACCTGGGGGATGTTTCCAGAATGAGATTTTCACTCTGCAGCGGAGTGTGCGCTGATATGAAACTTCCTGGCAGATTAAAACTGTGTGCCCGACCGATACTCGAACTCGGGACCTTTGCCTTTCGCGGGCAAGTGCTCTACCAACTGAGCTACCGAAGCACGACCCATGTCCGGTACTCACAGCTTTACTTCTGCCAGTATCCGTCTCCTTCCTTCCAAACTTTACAGAAGCTCTTCTGCGAACCTTGCAGAACTAGCACTCCTGAAAGAGAGGATATTGCGGAGACATGGCTTAGCCACAGCCTGGGGGATGTTTCCAGAATGAGATTTTCACTCTGCAGCGGAGTGTGCGCTGATATGAAACTTCCTGGCAGATTAAAACTGTGTGCTCGACGGAGACTCGAACTCGGGACCTTTGCCTTTCGCGGGCAAGTGCTCTACCAACTGAGCTACCGAAGCACGACTCACGTCCGGTACTCACAGCTTTACTTCTGCCAGTATCCGTCTCCTACCTTCCAAACTTTACAGAAGCTCTTCTGCGAACCTTGCAGAACTAGCACTCCTGAAAGAAACGATATTGCGGAGACATGGCTTAGCCACAGCCTGGGGGATGTTTCCAGAATGAGATTTTCACTCTGCAGCGGAGTGTGCGCTGATATGAAACTTCCTGGCAGATTAAAACTGTGTGCCCGACCGAGACTCAAACTCGGGACCTTTGCCTTTCGCGGGCAAGTGCTCTACCAACTGAGCTACCGAAGCACGACTTATGTCCGGTACTCACAGCTTTACTTCTGCCAGTATCCGTCTCCTTCCTTCCAAACTTTACAGAAGCTCTTCTGCGAACCTTGCAGAACTAGCACTCCTGAAAGAGAGGATATTGCGGAGACAGGGCTTGGCCACAGCCTGGGGGATGTTTCCAGAATGAGATTTTCACTCTGCAGCGGAGTGTGCGCTGATATGAAACTTCCTGGCAGATTAAAACTGTGTATAAGACCGAGACTCGAACTCGGGACCTTTGCGTTTCGCGGGCAAGTGCTCTACCACCTGAGCTACCGAAGCACGACTCACGTCCAGTACTCACAGCTTTACTTCTGCCAGTATCCGTCTCCTACCTTCCAAACTTTACAGAAGCTCTTCTGCGAACCTTGCAGAACTAGCACTCCTGAAAGAAAGGATATTGCGGAGACATGGCTTAGCCACAGCCTGGGAGATGTTTCCAGAATGAGATTTTCACTCTGCAGCGGAGTGTGCGCTGATATGAAACTTCCTGGCAGATTAAAACTGTGTGCCCGACCGAGACTCGAACTCGGGACCTTTGCCTTTCGCGGGCAAGTGCTCTACCAACTGAGCTACCGAAGCACGACTCACGTCCGGTACTCACAGCTTTACTTCTGCCAGTATCCGTCTCCTACCTTCCAAACTTTACAGAAGCTCTTCTGCGAACCTTGCAGAACTAGCACTCCTGAAAGAAAGGATATTGCGGAGACATGGCTTAGCCACAGCCTGGGGGATGTTTCCAGAATGAGATTTTCACTCTGCAGCGGAGTGTGCGCTGATATGAAACTTCCTGGCAGATTAAAACTGTGTGCCCGACCGAGACTCGAACTCGGGACCTTTGCCTTTCGCGGGCAAGTGCTCTACCAACTGAGCTATCGAAGCACGACTCATGTCCGGTACTCACAGCTTTACTTCTGCCAGTATCCGTCTCCTTCCTTCCAAACTTTACAGAAGCTCTTCTGCGAACCTTGCAGAACTAGCACTCCTGAAAGAGAGGATATTGCGGAGACATGGCTTAGCCACAGCCTGGGGGATGTTTCCAGAATGAGATTTTCACTCTGCAGCGGAGTGTGCGCTCATATGAAACTTCCTGGCAGATTAAAACTGTGTGCCCGACGGAGACTCGAACTCGGGACCTTTGCCTTTCGCGGGCAAGTGCTCCACCAACTGAGCTACCGAAGCACGACTCACGTCCGGTACTCACAGCTTTACTTCTGCCAGTATCCGTCTCCTACCTTCCAAACTTTACAGAAGCTCTTCTGCGAACCTTGCAGAACTAGCACTCCTGAAAGAAAGGATATTGCGGAGATATGGCTTAGCCACAGCCTGGGGGATGTTTCCAGAATGAGATTTTCACTCTGCAGCGGAGTATGCGCTGATATGAAACTTCCTGGCAGATTAAAACTGTGTGCCCGACCGAGACTCGAACTCGGGACCTTTGCGTTTCGCGGGCAAGTGCTCCACCAACTGAGCTACTGAAGCACGACTCACGTCCGGTACTCACAGCTTTACTTCTGCCAGTATCTGTCTCCTACCTTCCAAACTTTACAGAAGCTCTTCTGCGAACCTTGCAGAACTAGCACTCCTGAAAGAAAGGATATTGCGCAGACATGGCTTAGCTACAGCCTGGGGGATGTTTCCAGAATAAGATTTTCACTCTGCAGCGGAGTGTGCGCTGATATGAAACTTCCTGGCAGATTAAAACTGTGTGCCTGACCGAGACTCGAACTCGGGACCTTTGCCTTTCGCGGGCAAGTGCTCTATCAGCTGAGCTACCAAAGCACGACTCACGTCCGGTACTCACAGCTTTACTTCTGCCAGTATCCGTCTCCTACCTTCCAAACTTTACAGAAGCTCTTCTGCGAACCTTGCAGAACTAGCACTCCTGAAAGAAAGGATATTGCGGAGACATGGCTTAGCCACAGCCTGGGGGATGTTTCCAGAATGAGATTTTCACTCTGCAGCGGAGTGTGCGCTGATATGAAACTTCCTGGCAGATTAAAACTGTGTGCCCGACCGAGACTCGAACTCGGGACCTTTGCGTTTCGCGGGCAAGTGCTCTACCAACTGAGCCTCCGAAGCACGACTCACGTCCGGTACTCACAGCTTTACTTCTGCCAGTATCCGTCTCCTACCTTCCAAATTTTACAGAAGCTCTTCTGCGAACCTTGCAGAACTAGCACTCCTGAAAGAAAGGATATTGCGGAGATATGGCTTAGCCACAGCCTGGGGGATGTTTCCAGAATGAGATTTTCACTTTGCAGCGGAGTGTGCGCTGATATGAAACTTCCTGGCAGATTAAAACTGTGTGCCCGAACGAGACTCGAACTAGGGACCTTTGCCTTTCGCGGGCAAGTGCTCTATCAGCTGAGCTACCAAAGCACGACTCACGTCCGGTACTCACAGCTTTACTTCTGCCAGTATCCGTCTCCTACCTTCCAAACTTTACAGAAGCTCTTCTGCGAACCTTGCAGAACTAGCACTCCTGAAAGAAAGGATATTGCGGAGACATTGCTTAGCCACAGCCTGGGGGATGTTTCCAGAATGAGATTTTCACTCTGCAGCGGAGTGTGCGCTGATATGAAACTTCCTGGCAGATTAAAACTGTGTGCCCGACCGAGACTCGAACTCGGGACCTTTGCCTTTCGCGGGCAAGTGCTCTACCAACTGAGCCTCCGAAGCACGACTCACGTCCAGTACTCACAGCTTTACTTCTGCCAGTATCCGTCTCCTACCTTCCAAACTTTACAGAAGCTCTTCTGCGAACCTTGCAGAACTAGCACTCCTGAAAGAAAGGATATTGCGGAGACATGGCTTTGCCACAGCCTGGCGGATGTTTCCAGAATGAGATTTTCACTCTGCAGCGGAGTGTGCGCTGATATGAAACTTCCTGGCAGATTAAAAATGTGTGCCCGACCAAGACTCGAACTCGGGACCTTTGCCTATCGCGGGCAAGTGCTCTACCAACTGAGCTACCAAAGCACGACTCACGTCCGGTACTCACAGCTTTACTTCTGCCAGTATCCGTCTCCTTCCTTCCAAACTTTACAGAAGCTCTTCTGCGAACCTTGCAGAACTAGCACTCCTGAATGAAAGGATATTGCGGAGACATGGCTTAGCCACAGCCTGGGGGATGTTTCCAGAATGAGATTTTCACTCTGCAGCGGAGTGTGCGCTGATATGAAACTTCCTGGCAGATTAAAACTGTGTGCCCGACCGAGACTCGAACTCGGGACCTTTGCCTTTCGCGGGCAAGTGCTCTACCAACTGAGCTACCGAAGCACAACTCACGTCCGGTACTCACAGCTTTACTTCTGCCAGTATCCGTCTCCTACCTTCCAAACTTTACAGAAGCTCTTCTGCGAAACTTGCAGAACTAGCACTCCTAAAAGAAAGGATATTGCGGAGACATGGCTTAGCTACAGCCTGGGGGATGTTTCCAGAATAAGATTTTCACTCTGCAGCGGAGTGTGCGCTGATATGTAACTTCCTGGCAGATTAAAACTGTGTGCCTGACCGAGACTCGAACTCGGGACCTTTGCCTTTCGCGGGCAAGTGCTCTATCAGCTGAGCTACCAAAGCACGACTCACGTCCGTTACTCACAGCTTTACTTCTGCCAGTATCCGTCTCCTATCTTCCAAACTTTACAGAAGCTCTTCTGCGAACCTTGCAGAACTAGCACTCCTGAAAGAAAGGATATTGCGGAGACATTGCTTAGCCACAGCCTGGGGGATGTTTCCAGAATGAGATTTTCACTCTGCAGCGGAGTGTGCGCTGATATGAAACTTCCTGGCAGATTAAAACTGTGTGCCCGACCGAGACTCGAACTCGGGACCTTTGCGTTTCGCGGGCAAGTGCTCTACCAACTGAGCCTCCGAAGCACGACTCACGTCCAGTACTCACAGCTTTACTTCTGCCAGTATCCGTCTCCTACCTTCCAAACTTTACAGAAGCTCTTCTGCGAACCTTGCAGAACTAGCACTCCTGAAAGAAAGGATATTGCGGAGACATGGCTTAGCCACAGCCTGGCGGATGTTTCCAGAATGAGATTTTCACTCTGCAGCGGAGTGTGCGCTGATATGAAACTTCCTGGCAGATTAAAACTGTGTGCCCGACCGAGACTCGAACTCGGGACCTTTGCCTTTCGCGGGCAAGTGCTCTACCAACTGAGCCTCCGAAGCACGACTCACGTCCGGTACTCACAGCTTTACTTCTGCCAGTATCCGTCTCCTACCTTCCAAATTTTACAGAAGCTCTTCTGCGAACCTTGCAGAACTAGCACTCCTGAAAGAAAGGATATTGCGGAGATATGGCTTAGCCACAGCCTGGGGGATGTTTCCAGAATGAGATTTTCACTTTGCAGCGGAGTGTGCGCTGATATGAAACTTCCTGGCAGATTAAAACTGTGTGCCCAACCGAGACTTCAACTCGGGACCTTTGCCTTTCGCGGGCAAGTGCTCTACCAACTGAGCTACCAAAGCACGACTCACGTCCGGTACTCACAGCTTTACTTCTGCCAGTATCCGTCTCCTACCTTCCAAACTTTACAGAAGCTCTTCTGCGAAACATGCAGAAATAGCACTCCTGAAAGAAAGGGTATTGCGGAGACATGGCTTAGCTACAGCCTGGGGGATGTTTCCAAAATAAGATTTTCACTCTGCAGCGGAGTGTGCGCTGATATGAAACTTCCTGGCAGATTAAAACTGTGTGCCTGACCGAGACTCGAACTCGGGACCTTTGCCTTTCGCGGGCAAGTGCTCTACCAACTGAGCTACCGAAGCACAACTCACGTCCGGTACTCACAGCTTTACTTCTGCCAGTATCCGTCTCCTACCTTCCAAACTTTACAGAAGCTCTTCTGCGAACCTTGCAGAACTAGCACTCCTGAAAGAAAGGATATTGCGGAGACATGGCTTAGCTACAGCCTGGGGGATGTTTCCAGAATAAGATTGTCACTCTGCAGCGGAGTGTGCGCTGATATGAAACTTCCTGGCAGATTAAAACTGTGTGCCCGACCGACACTCGAACTCGGGACCTTTGTCTTTCGCGGGCAAGTGCTCTACCAACTGAGCTACCGAAGCACGACCCACGTCCGGTACTCACAGCTTTACTTCTGCCAGTATCCGTATCCTTCCTTCCACACTTTACAGAAGCTCTTCTGCGAACCTTGCAGAACTAGCACTCCTGAAAGAGAGGATATTGCGGAGACATGGCTTAGCCACAGGCTGGGGGATGTTTCCAGAATGAGATTTTCACTCTGCAGCGGAGTGTGCGCTGATATGAAACTTCCTGGCAGATTAAAACTGTGTGCCCGACCGAGACTCGAACTCGGGACCTTTGCCTTTCGCGGGCAAGTGCTCTACCAACTGAGCTACCGAAGCACGACTCACGTCCGGTACTCACAGCTTTACTTCTGCCAGTATCCGTCTCCTACCTTCCAAACTTTACAGAAGCTCTTCTGCGAACCTTGCAGAACTAGCACTCCTGAAAGAAAGGATATTGCGGAGACATGGCTTAGCTACAGCCTGGGGGATGTTTCCAGAATAAGATTTTCACTCTGCAGCGGAGTGTGCGCTGATATGAAACTTCCTGGCAGATTAAAACTGTGTGCCTGACTGAGACTCGAACTCGGGACCTTTGCCTTTCGCGGGCAAGTGCTCTATCAGCTGAGCTACCAAAGCACGACTCACGTCCGTTACTCACAGCTTTACTTCTGCCAGTATCCGTCTCCTATCTTCCAAACTTTACAGAAGCTCTTCTGCGAACCTTGCAGAACTAGCACTCCTGAAAGAAAGGATATTGAGGAGACATGGCTTAGCCACAGCCTGGGGGATGTTTCCAGAATGAGATTTTCACTGTGAGGCGGAGTGTGCGCTGATATGAAACTTCCTGGCAGATTAAAACTGTGTGCCCGACCGAGACTCGAACTCGGGACCTTTGCCTTTCGCGGGCAAGTGCTCTACCAACTGAACTACCGAAGCACGACTCACGTCCGCTACTCACAGCTTTACTTCTGCCAGTATCCGTCTCCTTCCTTCCAAACTTTACAGAAGCTCTTCTGCGAACCTTGCAGAACTAGCACTCCTGAAAGAAAGGATATTGCGGAGACATGGCTTAGCCACAGCCTGGCGGATGTTTCCAGAATGAGATTTTCACTCTGCAGCGGAGTGTGCGCTGATATGAAACTTCCTGGCAGATTAAAACTGTGTGCCCGACCGAGACTCGAACTCGGGACCTTTGCGTTTCGCGGGCAAGTGCTCTACCAACTGAGCCTCCGAAGCACGAATCACATCCAGTACTCACAGCTTTACTTCTGCCAGTATCCGTCTCCTACCTTCCAAATTTTACAGAAGCTCTTCTGCGAACCTTGCAGAAGTAGCACTCCTGAAAGAAAGGATATTGCGGAGATATGGCTTAGCCACAGCCTGGGGGATGTTTCCAGAATGAGATTTTCACTTTGCAGCGGAGTGTGCGCTGATATGAAACTTCCTGGCAGATTAAAACTTTGTCCCCAACCGAGACTTCAACTAGGGACCTTTGCCTTTCGCGGGCAAGAGCTCTACCAACTGAGCTACCGAAGCACGACTCACGTCCGGTACTCACAGTTTTACTTCTGCCAGTATCCGTCTCCTACCTTCCAAACTTTACAGAAGCTCTTCTGCGAACCTTGCAGAACTAGCACTCCTGAAAGAAAGGATATTGCGGAGACATGGCTTAGCTACAGCCTGGGGGATGCTTCCAAAATAAGATTTTCACTCTGCAGCGGAGTGTGCGCTGATATGAAACTTCCTGGCAGATGAAAACTGTGTGCCTGGCCGAGACTCGAACTCGGGACCTTTGCCTTTCGCGGGCAAGTGCTCTACCAACTGAGCTACCGAAGCACAACTCACGTCCGGTACTCACAGCTTTACTTCTGCCAGTATCCGTCTCCTACCTTCCAAACTTTACAGAAGCTCTTCTGCGAACCTTGCAGAACTAGCACTCCTGAAAGATAGGATATTGCGGAGACATGGCTTAGCTACAGCCTGGGGGATGTTTCCAGAATAAGATTTTCACTCTGCAGCGGAGTGTGCGCTGATATGAAACTTCCTGGCAGATTAAAACTGTGTGCCCGACCGAGACTCGAACTCGGGACCTTTGCGTTTCGCGGGCAAGTGCTCTACCAACTGAGCTACCGAAGCACGACTCACGTCCGGTACTCACAGCTTTACTTCTGCCAGTATCCGTCTCCTACCTTCCAAATTTTACAGAAGCTCTTCTGCGAACCTTGCAGAACTAGCACTCCTGAAAGAAAGGATATTGCGGAAACATAACTTAGCCACAGCCTGGGGGATGTTTCCAGAATGAGATTTTCACTCTGCAGCGGAGTGTGCGCTGATATGAAACTTCCTGGCAGATTAAAACTGTGTGCCAGAATGAGACTCGAACTCAGTACCTTTGCCTTTCGCGGGCAAGTGCTCTACCAACTGAGCTACCAAAGCACGACTCACGTCCGGTACTCACAGCTTTACTTCTGCCAGTATCCGTCTCCTACCTTCCAAACTTTACAGAAGCTCTTCTGCGAACCTTGCAGAACTAGCACTTCTGATAGAAAGGATATTGCGGAGACATGGCTTAGCCACAGCCTGGGGGATGTTTCCAGAATGAGATTTTCACTCTGCAGCGGAGTGTGCGCTGATATGAAACTTCCTGGCAGATTAAAACTGTGTGCCCGAACGAGACTCGAACTCGGGACCTTTGCCTTTCGCGGGCAAGTGCTCTACCAACTGAGCTACCGAAGCACGACTCACGTCCGGTACTCACAGCTTTACTTCTGCCAGTATCCATCTCCTTCCTTCCAATCTTTACAGAAGCTCTTCTGCGAACCTTGCAGGAGTAGCACTCCTGAAAGAAAGGATATTGCGGAGACATGGCTTAGCCACAGCCTGGGGGATGTTTCCAGAATGAGATTTTCACTCTGCAGCGGAGTGTGCGCTAATATGAAACTTCCTGGCAGATTAAAACTGTGTGTCCGACCGAGACTCGAACTCGGGACCTTTGCCTTTCGCGGGCAAGTGCTCTACCAACTGAGCTACCGAAGCACGACTCACGTCCGGTACTCACAGCTTTACTTCTGCCAGTATCCGTCTCCTTCCTTCCAAACTTTACAGAAGCTCTTCTGCGAACCTTGCAGAACTAGCACTCCTGAAAGAAAGGATATCGCGGAGACATGGCTTAGCCACAGCCTGGGGGATGTTTCCAGAATGAGATTTTCACTCTGCAGCGGAGTGTGCGCTGATATGAAACTTCCTGGCAGATTAAAACTGTGTGTCCGACAGTGACTCGAACTCGGGACCTTTGCCTTTCGCGGGCAAGTGCTCTACCAACTGAGCTACCGAAGCACGACTCACGTCCGGTACTCACAGCTTTACTTCTGCCAGTATCCATCTCCTTCATTCCAAACTTTACAGAAGCTCTTCTGCGAACCTTGCAGAAGTAGCACTCCTGAAATAAAGGATATTGTGGAGACATGGCTTAGCCACAGCCTGGGGGATGTTTCCAGAATGAGATTTTCACTCTGCAGCGGAGTGTGCGCTGATATGAAACTTCCTGGCAGATTAAAACTGTGTGCCCGACCGAGACTCGAACTCGGGACCTTTGCCTTTCGCGGGCAACTGCTCTACCAACTGAGCTACCGAAGCACGACTCACGTCCGGTACTCACAGCTTTACTTCTGCCATTATCCGTCTCCTTCCTTCCAAACTTTACAGAAGCTCTTCTGCGAATCTTGCAGAACTAGCACACCTGACACAAAGGATATTGCGGAGACATGGCTTAGCCACAGCCTGGGGGATGTTTCCAGAATGAGATTTTCACTCTGCAGCGGAGTGTGCGCTGATATGAAACTTCCTGGCAGATTAAAACTGTGTGCCCGACCGACACTCGAACTCGGGACCTTTGCCTTTCGTGGGCAAGTGCTCTACCAACTGAGCTGCCGGCCGCGGTGGTCTCGCGGTTCTAGGCGCGCAGTCCGGAACCGTGCGACTGCTACGGTCGCAGGTTCGAATCCTGCCTCGGGCATGGATGTGTGTGATGTCCTTAGGTTAGTTAGGTTTAAGTAGTTCTAAGTTCTAGGGGACTAATGACCATAGCAGTTGAGTCCCATAGTGCTCAGAGCCATTTGAACCATTTGAACCAACTGAGCTACCGAAGCACGACTCACGTCCGGTACTCACAGCTTTACTTCTGCCAGTATCCGTATCCATCCTTCCAAACTTTACAGAAGCTCTTCTGCGAACCTTGCAGAACTAGCACTCCTGAAAGAGAGGATATTGCGGAGACATGGCTTAGCCACAGCCTGGGGGATGTTTCCAGAATGAGATTTTCACTCTGCAGCGGAGTGTGCGCTGATATGAAACTTCCTGGCAGATTAAAACTGTGTGCCCGACCGAGACTCGAACTCGGGACCTTTGCCTTTCGCGGGCAAGTGCTCTACCAACTGAGCTACCGAAGCACGACTCACGTCCGGTACTCACAGCTTTACTTCTGCCAGTATCAATCTCCTTCCTTCCAAACTTTACAGAAGCTCTTCTGCGAACCTTGCAGAACTAGCACTCCTGAAAGAAAGGATATTGCGGAGACATGGCTTAGCCACAGCCTGGGGGATGTTTCCAGAATGAGATTTTCACTCTGCAGCAGAGTGTGCGCTGATATGAAACTTCCTGGCAGATTAAAACTGTGTGCCCGACCGAGACTCGAACTCGGGACCTTTGCCTTTCGCGGGCAAGTGCTCTACCAGCTGAGCTACCGAAGCACGACTCACGTCCGGTACTCACAGCTTTACTTCTGCCAGTATCCGTCTCCTACCTTCCAAACTTTACAGAAGCTCTTCTGCGAACCTCGCAGAACTAGCACTCCTGAAAGAAAGGATATTGCGGAGACATGGCTTAGCCACAGCCTGGGGGATGTTTCCAGAATGAGATTTGCACTCTGCAGCGGAGTGTGCGCTAATATGAAACTTCCTGTCAGATTAAAACTGTGTGCCCGACCGAGACTTGAACTCGGGACCTTTGCCTTTCGCGGGCAAGTGCTCTACCAACTGAGCTACCGAAGAACGACTCACGTCCGGTACTCACAGCTTTACTTCTGCCAGTATCCGTCTCCTACATTCCAAATTTTACAGAAGCTCTTCTGCGAACCTTGCAGAACTAGCACTCCTGAAAGAAAGGATATTGCGGAGATATGGCTTAGCCACAGCCTGGGGGATGTTTCCAGAATGAGATTTTCTCTCTGCAGCGGAGTGTGCGCTGATATGAAACTTCCTGGCAGATTAAAACTGTGTGCCCAACCGAGACTCGAACTCGGGACCTTTGCCTTTCGCGGGCAAGTGCTCTACCAACTGAGCTACCGAAGCACGACTCACGTCCGGTACTCACAGCTTTACTTCTGCCAGTATCTGTCTCCTACCTTCCAAACTTTACAGAAGCTCTTCTGCGAACCTTGCAGAACTAGCACTCCTGAAAGAAAGGATATTGCGGAGACATGGCTTAGCCACAGCCTGGGGGATGTTTCCAGAATGAGATTTTCACTCTGCAGCGGAGTGTGCGCTGATATGAAACTTCCTGGCAGATTAAAACTGTGTGCCCGACCGACACTCGAACTCGGGACCTTTGCCTTTCGCGGGCAAGTGCTCTACCAACTGAGCTACCGAAGCACGACTCACGTTCGGTACTCACAGCTTTACTTCTGCCAGTATCCGTCTCCTACCTTCCAAACTTTACAGAAGCTCTTCTGCGAACCTTGCAGAACTAGCAGTCCTGAAAGAAAGGATATTGAGGAGACATGGCTTAGCCACAGCCTGGGGGATGTTTCCAGAATGAGATTTTCACTCTGCAGCGGAGTGTGCGCTGATATGAAACTTCCTGGCAGATTAAAACTGTGTGCCCGACCGAGACTCGAACTCAGGACCTTTGCCTTTCGCGGGCAAGTGCTCTACCAACTGAGCTACCGAAGCACGACTCACGTCCGGTACTCACAGCTTTACTTCTGCCAGTATCCGTCTCCTACCTTCCAAACTTTACAGAAGCTCGTCTGCGAACCTTGCAGAACTAGCACTCCTGAAAGAAAGGATATTGCGGAGACATGGCTTAGCCACAGCCTGGGGGATGTTTCCAGAATGAGATTTTCACTCTGCAGCGGAGTGTGCGCTGATATGAAACTTCCTGGCAGATTAAAACTGTGTGCCCGACCGAGACTCGAACTCGGGACCTTTGCCTTTCGCGGGCAAGTGCTCTACCAACTGAGCTACCGAAGCACGACTCACGTTCGGTACTCACAGCTTTACTTCTGCCAGTATCCGTCTCCTACCTTCCAAACTTTACAGAAGCTCTTCTGTGAACGTTGCAGAACTAGCACTCCTGAAAGAAAGGATATTGCGGAGACATGGCTTAGCCACAGCCTGGGGGATGTTTCCAGAATGAGATTTTCACTCTGCAGCGGAGTGTGCGCTGATATGAAACTTCCTGGCAGATTAAAACTGTGTGCCCGACCGAGACTCGAACTCGGGACCTTTGCCTTTCGCGGGCAAGTTCTCTACCAACTGAGCTACCGAAGCACGACTCACGTCCGGTACTCACAGCTTTACTTCTGCCAGTATCCGTCTCCTACCTTCCAAACTTTACAGAAGCTCTTCTGCGAACCTTGCAGAACTAGCACTCCTGAAAGAAAGGATATTGCGGAGACATGGCTTAGCCACAGCCTGGCTGATGTTTCCAGAATGAGATTTTCACTCTGCAGCGGAGTGTGCGCTGATATGAAACTTCCTGGCAGAATAAAACTGTGTGCCCGACCGAGACTCGAACTCGGGACCTTTGCCTTTCGCGGGCAAGTGCTCTATCAGCTGAGCTACCAAAGCACGACTCTCGTCCGGTACTCACAGCTTTACGTCTGCCAGTATCCGTCTCCTACCTTCCAAACTTTACAGACGCTCTTCTGCGAAACTTGCAGAACTAGCACTTCTGAAAGAAAGGATATTGCGGAGACATGGCTTAGCCACAGCCTGGGGGATGTTTCCAGAATGGGATTTTTACTCTGCACCGGAGTGTGCGCTGATATGAAACTTCCTGGCAGATTAAAACTGTGTGCCCGACCGAGACTCGAACTCGGGACGTTTGCCTTTCGCGGGCAAGTGCTCTACCAACTGAGCTACCGAAGCACGACTCACGTCCGGTACTCACAGCTTTACTTCTGCCAGTATCCGTCTCCTACCTTCCAAACTTTACAGAAGCTCTTATGCGAACCTTGCAGAACTAGCACTCCTGAAAGAAAGGATATTGCGGAGACATGGCTTAGCCACAGCCTGTGGGATGTTTCCAGAATGAGATTTTCACTCTGCAGCGGAGTGTGCGCTGATATGAAACTTCCTGGCAGATTAAAACTGTGTGCCCGACCGAGACTCGAACTCGGGACGTTTGCCTTTCGCGGGCAAGTGCTCTACCAACTGAGCTACCGAAGCATGACTCACGTCCGGTACTCACAGCTTTACTTCTGCCAGTATCCGTCTCCTTCCTTCCAAACTTTACAGAAGCTCTTCTGCGAACCTTTCAGAACCAGCACTCCTGAAAGGAAGGATATTGCGGAGACATGGCTTAGCCACAGCCTGGGGGATGTTTCCAGAATGAGATTTTCACTCTGCAGCGGAGTGTGCGCTGATATGAAACTTCCTGGCAGATTAAAACTGTGTGCCCGACCGAGACTCGAACTCGGGACCTTTGCCTTTCGCGGGCAAGTTCTCTACCAACTGAGCTACCGAAGCACGACTCACGTCCGGTACTCACAGCTTTACTTCTGCCAGTATCCGTCTCCTACCTTCCAAACTTTACAGAAGCTCTTCTGCGAACCTTGCAGAACTAGCACTCCTGAAAGAAAGGATATTGCGGAGACATGGCTTAGCCACAGCCTGGGGGATGTTTCCAGAATGAGATTTTCACTCTGCAGCGGAGTGTGCGCTGATATGAAACTTCCTGGCAGAATAAAACTGTGTGCCCGACCGAGACTCGAACTCGGGACCTTTGCCTTTCGCGGGCAAGTGCTCTATCAGCTGAGCTACCAAAGCACGACTCTCGTCCGGTACTCACAGCTTTACGTCTGCCAGTATCCGTCTCCTACCTTCCAAACTTTACAGACGCTCTTCTGCGAAACTTGCAGAACTAGCACTCCTGAAAGAAAGGATATTGCGGAGACATGGCTTAGCCACAGCCTGGGGGATGTTTCCAGAATGGGATTTTTACTCTGCACCGGAGTGTGCGCTGATATGAAACTTCCTGGCAGATTAAAACTGTGTGCCCGACCGAGACTCGAACTCGGGACGTTTGCCTTTCGCGGGCAAGTGCTCTACCAACTGAGCTACCGAAGCACGACTCACGTCCGGTACTCACAGCTTTACTTCTGCCAGTATCCGTCTCCTACCTTCCAAACTTTACAGAAGCTCTTCTGCGAACCTTGCAGAACTAGCACTCCTGAAAGAAAGGATATTGCGGAGACATGGCTTAGCCACAGCCTGGGGGATGTTTCCAGAATGAGATTTTCACTCTGCAACGGAGTGTGCGCTGATATGAAACTTCCTGGCAGATTAAAACTGTGTGCCCGACCGAGACTCGAACTCGGGACCTTTGCCTTTCGCGGGCAAGTGCTCTATCAGCTGAGCTACCAAAGCACGACTCACGTCCGGTACTCACAGCTTTACTTCTGCCAGTATCCGTCTCCTACCTTCCAAACTTTACAGAAGCTCTTCTGCGAACCTTGCAGAACTAGCACTCCTGAAAGAAAGGATATTGTGGAGACATGGCTTAGCCACAGCCTGGGGGATGTTTCCAGAATGAGATTTTCACTCTGCAGCGGAGTGTGCGCTGATATGAAACTTCCTGGCAGATTCAAATTGTGTGCACGACCGAGACTCGAACTCGGGACCTTTGCTTTTCGCGGGCAAGTGCTCTACCAACTGAGCTACCGAAGCACGACTCACATCCGGTACTCACAGCTTTACTTCTGCCAGTATCCGTCTCCTACCTTCCAAACTTTACAGAAGCTCTTCTGCGAACCTTGCAGAACTAGCACTCCTGAAAGAAAGGATATTGCGGAGACATGGCTTAGCCACAGCCTGGGGCATGTTTCCAGAATGAGATTTTTACTCTGCAGCGGAGTGTGCGCTGATATGAAACTTCCTGGCAGATTAAAACTGTGTGCCCGACCGAGACTCGAACTCGGGACCTTTGCCTTTCGTGGGCAAGTGCTCTACCAACTGAGCTACCGAAGCACGACTCACGTCCGGTACTCACAGCTTTACTTCTGCCAGTATCCGTCTCCTACCTTCCAAACTTTACAGAAGCTCTTATGCGAACCTTGCAGAACTAGCACTCCTGAAAGAAAGGATATTGCGGAGACATGGCTTAGCCACAGCCTGTGGGATGTTTCCAGAATGAGATTTTCACTCTGCAGCGGAGTGTGCGCTGATATGAAACTTCCTGGCAGATTAAAACTGTGTGCCCGACCGAGACTCGAACTCGGGACCTTTGCCTTTCGCGGGCAAGTGCTCTACCAACTGAGCTACCGAAGCACGACTCACGTCCGGTACTCACAGCTTTACTTCTGCCAGTATCCGTCTCCTTCCTTCCAAACTTTACAGAAGCTCTTCTGCGAACCTTTCAGAACCAGCACTCCTGAAAGGAAGGATATTGCGGAGACATGGCTTAGCCACAGCCTGGGGGATGTTTCCAGAATGAGATTTTCACTCTGCAGCGGAGTGTGCGCTGATATGAAACTTCCTGGCAGATTAAAACTGTGTGCCCGACCGAGACTCGAACTCGGGACCTTTGCCTTTCGCGGGCAAGTTCTCTACCAACTGAGCTACCGAAGCACGACTCACGTCCGGTACTCACAGCTTTACTTCTGCCAGTATCCGTCTCCTACCTTCCAAACTTTACAGAAGCTCTTCTGCGAACCTTGCAGAACTAGCACTCCTGAAAGAAAGGATATTGCGGAGACATGGCTTAGCCACAGCCTGGGGGATGTTTCCAGAATGAGATTTTCACTCTGCAGCGGAGTGTGCGCTGATATGAAACTTCCTGGCAGAATAAAACTGTGTGCCCGACCGAGACTCGAACTCGGGACCTTTGCCTTTCGCGGGCAAGTGCTCTATCAGCTGAGCTACCAAAGCACGACTCTCGTCCGGTACTCACAGCTTTACGTCTGCCAGTATCCGTCTCCTACCTTCCAAACTTTACAGACGCTCTTCTGCGAAACTTGCAGAACTAGCACTCCTGAAAGAAAGGATATTGCGGAGACATGGCTTAGCCACAGCCTGGGGGATGTTTCCAGAATGGGATTTTTACTCTGCACCGGAGTGTGCGCTGATATGAAACTTCCTGGCAGATTAAAACTGTGTGACCGACCGAGACTCGAACTCGGGACGTTTGCCTTTCGCGGGCAAGTGCTCTACCAACTGAGCTACCGAAGCACGACTCACGTCCGGTACTCACAGCTGTACTTCTGCCAGTATCCGTCTCCTACCTTCCAAACTTTACAGAAGCTCTTCTGCGAAACTTGCAGAACTAGCACTCCTGAAAGAAAGGATATTACGGAGACATGGCTTAGCCACAGCCTGGGGGATGTTTCCAGAATGAGATTTTCACTCTGCAGTGGAGTGTGCGCTGATATGAAACTTCCTGGCAGATTAAAACTGTGTGCCCGGACCAGACTCGAAATCGGGACCTTTGCCTTTCGCGGGCAAGTGCTCTACCAACTGAGCTACCGAAGCACGACTCACGTCCGGTATTCACAGCTTTACTTCTGCCAGTATCCGTCTCCTACCTTCCAAACTTTACAGAAGCTCTTCTGCGAACCTTGCAGAACTAGCACTCCTGAAAGAAAGGATATTGCGGAGACATGGCTTAGCCACAGCCTGGGGGATGTTTCCAGAATGGGATTTTTACTCTGCAGCGGAGTGTGCACTGATATGAAACTTCCTGGCAGATTAAAACTGTGTGCCCGACCGAGACTCGAACTCGGGACCTTTGCCTTTCGCGGGCAAGTGCTCTACCAACTGAGCTACCGAAGCACGACTCACGTCCGGTACTCACAGCTTTACTTCTGCCAGTATCCGTCTCCTACCTTCCAAACTTTACAGAAGCTCTTCTGCGAACCTTGCAGAACTAGCACTCCTGAAAGAAAGGATATTGCGGAGACATGGCTTAGCCACAGCCTGGGGGATGTTTCCAGAATGAGATTTTCACTCTGCAGCGGAGTGTGCGCTGACATGAAACTTCCTGGCAGATTAAAACTGTGTGCCCGACCGAGACTCGAACTCGGGACCTTTGCCTTTCGCGGGCAAGTGCTCTATCAGCTGAGCTACCAAAGCACGACTCACGTCCGGTACTCACAGCTTTACTTCTGCCAGTATCCGTCTCCTACCTTCCAAACTTTACAGAAGCTCTTCTGCGAACCTTGCAGAACTAGCACTCCTGAAAGAAAGGATATTGCGGAGACATGGCTTAGCCACAGCCTGGGGCATGTTTCCAGAATGAGATTTTTACTCTGCAGCGGAGTGTGCGCTGATATGAAACTTCCTGGCAGATTAAAACTGTGTGCCCGACCGAGACTCGAACTCGGGACCTTTGCCTTTCTCGGGCAAGTGCTCTACCATCTGAGCTACCGAAGCACGACTCACGTCCGGTACTCACAGCTTTACTTCTGCCAGTATCCGTCTCCTACCTTCCAAACTTTACTGAAGCTCATCTGCGAACCTTGCAGAACTAGCACTCCTGAAAGAAAGGATATTGAGGAGACATGGCTTAGCCACAGCCTGGGGGATGTTTCCAGAATGAGATTTTCACTCTGCAACGGAGTGTGCGCTGATATGAAACTTCCTGGCAGATTAAAACTGTGTGCCCGACCGAGACTCGAACTCGGGACCTTTGCCTTTCGCGGGCAAGTGCTCTATCAGCTGAGCTACCAAAGCACGACTCACGTCCGGTACTCACAGCTTTACTTCTGCCAGTATCCGTCTCCTACCTTCCAAACTTTACAGAAGCTCTTCTGCGAACCTTGCAGAACTAGCACTCCTGAAAGAAAGGATATTGTGGAGACATGGCTTAGCCACAGCCTGGGGGATGTTTCCAGAATGAGATTTTCACTCTGCAGCGGAGTGTGCGCTGATATGAAACTTTCTGGCAGATTCAAATTGTGTGCACGACCGAGACTCGAACTCGGGACCTTTGCTTTTCGCGGGCAAGTGCTCTACCAACTGAGCTACCGAAGCACGACTCACATCCGGTACTCACAGCTTTACTTCTGCCAGTATCCGTCTCCTACCTTCCAAACTTTACAGAAGCTCTTCTGCGAACCTTGCAGAACTAGCACTCCTGAAAGAAAGGATATTGCGGAGACATGGCTTAGCCACAGCCTGGGGCATGTTTCCAGAATGAGATTTTTACTCTGCAGCGGAGTGTGCGCTGATATGAAACTTCCTGGCAGATTAAAACTGTGTGCCCGACCGAGACTCGAACTCGGGACCTCTGCCTTTCGCGGGCAAGTGCTCTACCAACTGAGCTACCAAAGCACGACTCACGTCCGGTACTCACAGCTTTACTTCTGCCAGTATCCGTCTCCTACCTTCCAAACTTTACAGAAGCTCTTCTGCGAACCTTGCAGAACTAGCACTCCTGAAAGTAAGGATATTGCGGAGACATGGCTTAGCCACAGCCTGGAGGATGTTTCCAGAATGAGATTTTCACTCTGCAGCGGAGTGTGCGCTGATATGAAACTTCCTGGCAGAATAAAACTGTGTGCCCGACCGAGACTCGAACTCGGGACCTTTGCCTTTCGCGGGCAAGTGCTCTATCAGCTGAGCTACCAAAGCACGACTCTCGTCCGGTACTCACAGCTTTACGTCTGCCAGTATCCGTCTCCTACCTTCCAAACTTTACAGACGCTCTTCTGCGAAACTTGCAGAACTAGCACTCCTGAAAGAAAGGATATTGCGGAGACATGGCTTAGCCACAGCCTGGGGGATGTTTCCAGAATGGGATTTTTACTCTGCACCGGAGTGTGCGCTGATATGAAACTTCCTGGCAGATTAAAACTGTGTGCCCGACCGAGACTCGAACTCGGGACGTTTGCCTTTCGCGGGCAAGTGCTCTACCAACTGAGCTACCGAAGCACGACTCACGTCCGGTACTCACAGCTTTACTTCTGCCAGTATCCGTCTCCTACCTTCCAAACTTTACAGAAGCTCTTCTGCGAACCTTGCAGAACTAGCACTCCTGAAAGAAAGGATATTGCGGAGACATGGCTTAGCCACAGCCTGGGGGATGTTTCCAGAATGAGATTTTCACTCTGCAACGGAGTGTGCGCTGATATGAAACTTCCTGGCAGATTAAAACTGTGTGCCCGACCGAGACTCGAACTCGGGACCTTTGCCTTTCGCGGGCAAGTGCTCTATCAGCTGAGCTACCAAAGCACGACTCACGTCCGGTACTCACAGCTTTACTTCTGCCAGTATCCGTCTCCTACCTTCCAAACTTTACAGAAGCTCTTCTGCGAACCTTGCAGAACTAGCACTCCTGAAAGAAAGGATATTGTGGAGACATGGCTTAGCCACAGCCTGGGGGATGTTTCCAGAATGAGATTTTCACTCTGCAGCGGAGTGTGCGCTGATATGAAACTTCCTGGCAGATTCAAATTGTGTGTACGACCGAGACTCGAACTCGGGACCTTTGCTTTTCGCGGGCAAGTGCTCTACCAACTGAGCTACCGAAGCACGACTCACATCCGGTACTCACAGCTTTACTTCTGCCAGTATCCGTCTCCTACCTTCCAAACTTTACAGAAGCTCTTCTGCGAACCTTGCAGAACTAGCACTCCTGAAAGAAAGGATATTGCGGAGACATGGCTTAGCCACAGCCTGGGGCATGTTTCCAGAATGAGATTTTTACTCTGCAGCGGAGTGTGCGCTGATATGAAACTTCCTGGCAGATTAAAACTGTGTGCCCGACCGAGACTCGAACTCGGGACCTTTGCCTTTCGTGGGCAAGTGCTCTACCAACTGAGCTACCGAAGCACGACTCACGTCCGGTACTCACAGCTTTACTTCTGCCAGTATCCGTCTCCTACCTTCCAAACTTTACAGAAGCTCTTATGCGAACCTTGCAGAACTAGCACTCCTGAAAGAAAGGATATTGCGGAGACATGGCTTAGCCACAGCCTGTGGGATGTTTCCAGAATGAGATTTTCACTCTGCAGCGGAGTGTGCGCTGATATGAAACTTCCTGGCAGATTAAAACTGTGTGCCCGACCGAGACTCGAACTCGGGACCTTTGCCTTTCGCGGGCAAGTGCTCTACCAACTGAGCTACCGAAGCACGACTCACGTCCGGTACTCACAGCTTTACTTCTGCCAGTATCCGTCTCCTTCCTTCCAAACTTTACAGAAGCTCTTCTGCGAACCTTTCAGAACCAGCACTCCTGAAAGGAAGGATATTGCGGAGACATGGCTTAGCCACAGCCTGGGGGATGTTTCCAGAATGAGATTTTCACTCTGCAGCGGAGTGTGCGCTGATATGAAACTTCCTGGCAGATTAAAACTGTGTGCCCGACCGAGACTCGAACTCGGGACCTTTGCCTTTCGCGGGCAAGTTCTCTACCAACTGAGCTACCGAAGCACGACTCACGTCCGGTACTCACAGCTTTACTTCTGCCAGTATCCGTCTCCTACCTTCCAAACTTTACAGAAGCTCTTCTGCGAACCTTGCAGAACTAGCACTCCTGAAAGAAAGGATATTGCGGAGACATGGCTTAGCCACAGCCTGGGGGATGTTTCCAGAATGAGATTTTCACTCTGCAGCGGAGTGTGCGCTGATATGAAACTTCCTGGCAGAATAAAACTGTGTGCCCGACCGAGACTCGAACTCGGGACCTTTGCCTTTCGCGGGCAAGTGCTCTATCAGCTGAGCTACCAAAGCACGACTCTCGTCCGGTACTCACAGCTTTACGTCTGCCAGTATCCGTCTCCTACCTTCCAAACTTTACAGACGCTCTTCTGCGAAACTTGCAGAACTAGCACTCCTGAAAGAAAGGATATTGCGGAGACATGGCTTAGCCACAGCCTGGGGGATGTTTCCAGAATGGGATTTTTACTCTGCACCGGAGTGTGCGCTGATATGAAACTTCCTGGCAGATTAAAACTGTGTGACCGACCGAGACTCGAACTCGGGACGTTTGCCTTTCGCGGGCAAGTGCTCTACCAACTGAGCTACCGAAGCACGACTCACGTCCGGTACTCACAGCTGTACTTCTGCCAGTATCCGTCTCCTACCTTCCAAACTTTACAGAAGCTCTTCTGCGAACCTTGCAGAACTAGCACTCCTGAAAGAAAGGATATTACGGAGACATGGCTTAGCCACAGCCTGGGGGATGTTTCCAGAATGAGATTTTCACTCTGCAGTGGAGTGTGCGCTGATATGAAACTTCCTGGCAGATTAAAACTGTGTGCCCGGACCAGACTCGAAATCGGGACCTTTGCCTTTCGCGGGCAAGTGCTCTACCAACTGAGCTACCGAAGCACGACTCACGTCCGGTATTCACAGCTTTACTTCTGCCAGTATCCGTCTCCTACCTTCCAAACTTTACAGAAGCTCTTCTGCGAACCTTGCAGAACTAGCACTCCTGAAAGAAAGGATATTGCGGAGACATGGCTTAGCCACAGCCTGGGGGATGTTTCCAGAATGGGATTTTTACTCTGCAGCGGAGTGTGCACTGATATGAAACTTCCTGGCAGATTAAAACTGTGTGCCCGACCGAGACTCGAACTCGGGACCTTTGCCTTTCGCGGGCAAGTGCTCTACCAACTGAGCTACCGAAGCACGACTCACGTCCGGTACTCACAGCTTTACTTCTGCCAGTATCCGTCTCCTACCTTCCAAACTTTACAGAAGCTCTTCTGCGAACCTTGCAGAACTAGCACTCCTGAAAGAAAGGATATTGCGGAGACATGGCTTAGCCACAGCCTGGGGGATGTTTCCAGAATGAGATTTTCACTCTGCAGCGGAGTGTGCGCTGATATGAAACTTCCTGGCAGATTAAAACTGTGTGCCCGACCGAGACTCGAACTCGGGACCTTTGCCTTTCGCGGGCAAGTGCTCTATCAGCTGAGCTACCAAAGCACGACTCACGTCCGGTACTCACAGCTTTACTTCTGCCAGTATCCGTCTCCTACCTTCCAAACTTTACAGAAGCTCTTCTGCGAACCTTGCAGAACTAGCACTCCTGAAAGAAAGGATATTGCGGAGACATGGCTTAGCCACAGCCTGGGGCATGTTTCCAGAATGAGATTTTTACTCTGCAGCGGAGTGTGCGCTGATATGAAACTTCCTGGCAGATTAAAACTGTGTGCCCGACCGAGACTCGAACTCGGGACCTTTGCCTTTCTCGGGCAAGTGCTCTACCATCTGAGCTACCGAAGCACGACTCACGTCCGGTACTCACAGCTTTACTTCTGCCAGTATCCGTCTCCTACCTTCCAAACTTTACTGAAGCTCATCTGCGAACCTTGCAGAACTAGCACTCCTGAAAGAAAGGATATTGAGGAGACATGGCTTAGCCACAGCCTGGGGGATGTTTCCAGAATGAGATTTTCACTCTGCAACGGAGTGTGCGCTGATATGAAACTTCCTGGCAGATTAAAACTGTGTGCCCGACCGAGACTCGAACTCGGGACCTTTGCCTTTCGCGGGCAAGTGCTCTATCAGCTGAGCTACCAAAGCACGACTCACGTCCGGTACTCACAGCTTTACTTCTGCCAGTATCCGTCTCCTACCTTCCAAACTTTACAGAAGCTCTTCTGCGATCCTTGCAGAACTAGCACTCCTGAAAGAAAGGATATTGTGGAGACATGGCTTAGCCACAGCCTGGGGGATGTTTCCAGAATGAGATTTTCACTCTGCAGTGGAGTGTGCGCTGATATGAAACTTTCTGGCAGATTCAAATTGTGTGCACGACCGAGACTCGAACTCGGGACCTTTGCTTTTCGCGGGCAAGTGCTCTACCAACTGAGCTACCGAAGCACGACTCACATCCGGTACTCACAGCTTTACTTCTGCCAGTATCCGTCTCCTACCTTCCAAACTTTACAGAAGCTCTTCTGCGAACCTTGCAGAACTAGCACTCCTGAAAGAAAGGATATTGCGGAGACATGGCTTAGCCACAGCCTGGGGCATGTTTCCAGAATGAGATTTTTACTCTGCAGCGGAGTGTGCGCTGATATGAAACTTCCTGGCAGATTAAAACTGTGTGCCCGACCGAGACTCGAACTCGGGACCTCTGCCTTTCGCGGGCAAGTGCTCTACCAACTGAGCTACCAAAGCACGACTCACGTCCGGTACTCACAGCTTTACTTCTGCCAGTATCCGTCTCCTACCTTCCAAACTTTACAGAAGCTCTTCTGCGAACCTTGCAGAACTAGCACTCCTGAAAGTAAGGATATTGCGGAGACATGGCTTAGCCACAGCCTGGAGGATGTTTCCAGAATGAGATTTTCACTCTGCAGCGGAGTGTGCGCTGATATGAAACTTCCTGGCAGATTAAAACTGTGTGCCCGACCGAGACTCGAACTCGGGACCTTTGCCTTTCGCGGGCAAGTGCTCCACCAACTGAGCTACCGAAGCACGACTCACGTCCGCTACTCACAGCTTTACTTCTGCCAGTATCCGTCTCCTACCTTCCAAACTTTACAGAAGCTCTTCTGCAAACCTTGCAGAACTAGCACTCCTGAAAGAAAGGATATTGCGGAGACATGGCTTAGCCACAGCCTGGGGGATGTTTCCAGAATGAGATTTTCACTCTGCAGCGGAGTGTGCGCTGATATGAAACTTCCTGGCAGATTAAAACTGTGTGCCCGACCGAGACTCGAACTCGGGACCTTTGCCTTTCGCGGGCAAGTGCTCTACCAACTGAGCTACCGAAGCACGACTCACGTCCGGTACTCACAGCTTTACTTCTGCCAGTATCCGTCTCCTACCTTCCAAACCTTACAGAAGCTCTTCTGCGAACCTTGCAGAACTAGCACTCCTGAAAGAAAGGATATTGCGGAGACATGGCTTAGCCACAGCCTGGGGGATGTTTCCAGAATGAGATTTTCACTCTGCAGCGGAGTGTGCGCTGATATGAAACTTCCTGGCAGATTAAAACTGTGTGTCCGACCGAGACTCGAACTCGGGACCTTTGCCTTTCGCGGGCAAGTGCTCTACCAACTGAGCTACCGAAGCACGACTCACGTCCGGTACTCACAGCTTTACTTCTGCCAGTATCCGTCTCCTACCTTCCAAACTTTACAGAAGCTCTTCTGCGAACCTTGCAGAACTAGCACTCCTGAAAGAAAGGATATTGCGGAGACATGGCTTAGCCACAGCCTGGGGGATGTTTCCAGAATGAGATTTTCACTCTGCAGCGGAGTGTGCGCTGATATGAAACTTCCTGGCAGATTAAAACTGTGTGCCCGACCGAGACTCGAACTCGGGACCTTTGCCTTTCGCGGGCAAGTGCTCTACCAGCTGAGCTACCGAAGCACGACTCACGTCCGGTACTCACAGCTTTACTTCTGCCAGTATCCGTCTCCTACCTTCCAAACTTTACAGAAGCTCTTCTGCGAACCTTGCAGAACTAGCACTCCTGAAAGAAAGGATATTGCGGAGACATGGCTTAGCCACAGCCTGGGGGATGTTTCCAGAATGAGATTTTCACTCTGCAGCGGAGTGTGCGCTGATATGAAACTTCCTGGCAGATTAAAACTGTGTGCCCGACCGAGACTCGAACTCGGGACCTTTGCCTTTCGCGGGCAAGTGCTCTACCAACTGATCTACCGAAGCACGACTCACGTCCGGTACTCACAGCTTTACTTCTGCCAGTATCCGTCTCCTACCTTCCAAACTTTACAGAAGCTCTTCTGCGAACCTTGCAGAACTAGCACTCCTGAAAGAAAGGATATTGCGGAGACAGCATGGCTTCAGAAAGCATCGCTCTTGTGCAATGCAGCTAGCTCTTTATTCGCCCGAAGTAATGGCCGCTATCGACAGGGGATCTCAAGTTGATTCCGGATTTCTAGATTTCCGGAAAGCTTTTGACACCGTTCCTCACAAGTGACTTCTAATCAAGCTGCGGAGCTATGGGGTATCGTCTCAGTTGTGCGACTGGATTCGTGATTTCCTGTCAGGAAGGTCGCAGTTCGTAGTAATAGACGGCAAATCATCGAGTAAAACTGAAGTGATATCAGGTGTTCCCCAGGGAAGCGTCCTGGGACCTCTACTGTTCCTGATCTATATAAATGATCTGGGTGACAATATGAGCAGTTCTCTTAGGTTGTTCGCAGATGATGCTGTAATTTACCGTCTAGTAAGGTCATCCGAAGACCAGTATCAGCTGCAAAGCGATTTAGAAAAGATTGCTGTATGGTGTGTCAGGTGGCAGTTGACGCTAAATAACGAAAAGTGTGAGATGATCCACATGAGTTCCAAAAGAAATCCGTTGGAATTCGATTACTCGGTAAATAATACAATTCTCAAGGCTGTCAAATCAACTAAGTATCTGGGTGTTAAAATTACGAACAACTTCAGTTGCAAGGACCACATAGATAATATTGTCGGGAAGGCGAGCCAAAGGTTGCGTTTCATTGGCAGGACACTTAGAAGATGCAACAAGTCCACTAAAGAGACAGCTTACACTACACTCGTTCGTCCTCTGTTAGAATATTGCTGCGCGGTGTGGGATCCTTACCAGGTGGGATTGACGGAGGACATCGAGAGGGTGCAAAGAAGGGCAGCTCGTTTTGTATTATCGCGTTATAGAGGAGAGAGTGTGGCAGATATGATACACGAGTTGGGATGGAAGTCATTACAGCATAGACGTTTTTCGTCGCGGCGAGAGCTTTTTACGAAATTTCAGTCACCAACTTTCTCTTCCGAATGCGAAAATATTTTGTTGAGCCCAACCTACATAGGTAGGAATGATCATCAAAATAAAATAAGAGAAATCAGAGCTCGAACAGAGAGGTTTAAGTGTTCGTTTTTCCCGCTCGCTGTTCGGGAATGGAATAGTAGAGAGATAGTATGATTGTGGTTCGATGAACCCTCTGCCAAGCAATTAAATGTGAATTGCAGAGTAGTCATGTAGATGTAGATGTAGATGTAGACATGGCTTAGCCACAGCCTGGGGGATGTTTCCAGAATGAGATTTTCACTCTGCAGCGGAGTGTGCGCTGATATGAAACTTCCTGGCAGATTAAAACTGTGTGCCCGACCGAGACTCGAACTTGGGACCTTTGCCTTTCGCGGGCAAGTTCTCCACCAACTGAGCTACCGAAGCACGACACACGTCCGGTACTCACAGCTTTACTTCTGCCAGTATCCGTCTCCTACCTTCCAAACTTTACAGAAGCTCTTCTGCGAACCTTGCAGAACTAGCACTCCTGAAAGAAAGGATATTGCGGAGACATGGCTTAGCCACAGCCTGGGGGATGTTTCCAGAATGAGATTTTCACTCTGCAGCGGAGTGTGCGCTGATATGAAACTTCCTGGCAGATTAAAACTGTGTGCCCGACCGAGACTCGAACTCGGGACCGTTGCCTTTCACGGGCAAGTGCTCTACCAACTGAGTTACCGAAGCACGACTCACGTAAAGTACTCACAGCTTTACTTCTGCCAGTATCCGTCTCCTACCTTCCAAACTTTACAGAAGCTCTTCTGCGAACCTTGCAGAACTAGCACTCCTGAAAGAAAGGATATTGCGGAGACATGGCTTAGCCACAGCCTGGGGGATGTATCCAGAATGAGATTTTCACTCTGCAGCGGAGTGTGCGCTGATATGAAAGTTCCTGGCAGATTAAAACTGTGTGCCCGACCGAGACTCGAACTCGGGACCTTTGCCTTTCGCGGGCATGTGCTCTATCAGCTGAGCTACCAAAGCACGACTCACGTCCGGTACTCACAGCTTTACTTCTGCCAGTATCCGTCTCCTACCTTCCAAACTTTACAGAAGCTCTTCTGCAAACCTTGCAGAACTAGCACTCCTGAAAGAAAGGATATTGCGGAGACTTGGCTTAGCCACAGCCTGGGGGATGTTTCCAGAATGAGATTTTTACTCTGCAGCGGAGTGTGCGCTGATATGAAACTTCCTGGCAGATTAAAACTGTGTGCCCGACCGAGACTCGAACTCGGGACCTTTGCCTTTCGCGGACATGTGCTCTACCAACTGACCAACTGAATTACCAAAGCACGACTCACGTCCGGTACTCACAGCTTTACTTCTGCCAGTATCCGTCTCCTACCTTCCAAACTTTACAGAAGCTCTTCTGCGAACCTTGCAGAACTAGCACTCCTGAAAGAAAGGATATTGCGGAGACATGGCTTAGCCACAGCCTGGGGCATGTTTCCAGAATGAGATTTTTACTCTGCAGCGGAGTGTGCGCTGATATGAAACTTCCTGGCAGATTAAAACTGTGTGCCCGACCGAGACTCGAACTCGGGACCTCTGCCTTTCGCGGGCAAGTGCTCTACCAACTGAGCCACCAAAGCACGACTCACGTCCGGTACTCACAGCTTTACTTCTGCCAGTATCCGTCTCCTACCTTCCAAACTTTACAGAAGCTCTTCTGCGAACCTTGCAGAACTAGCACTCCTGAAAGAAAGGATATTGCGGAGACATGGCTTAGCCACAGACTGGAGGATGTTTCCAGAATGAGATTTTCACTCTGCAGCGGAGTGTGCGCTGATATGAAAATTCCTGGCAGATTAAAACTGTGTGCCCGACCGAGACTCGAACTCGGGACCTTTGCCTTTCGCGGGCAAGTGCTCCACCAACTGAGCTACCGAAGCACGACTCACGTCCGGTACTCACAGCTTTACTTCTGCCAGTATCCGTCTCCTACCTTCCAAACTTTACAGAAGCTCTTCTGCGAACCTTGCAGAACTAGCACTCCTGAAAGAAAGGATATTGCGGAGACAGCATGGCTTCAGAAAGCATCGCTCTTGTGCAACGCAGCTAGCTCTTTATTCGCACGAAGTAATGGCCGCTATCGACAGGGGATCTCAAGTTGATTCCGGATTTCTAGATTTCCGGAAAGCTTTTGACACCGTTCCTCACAAGTGACTTCTAATCAAGCTGCGGAGCTATGGGGTATCGTCTCAGTTGTGCGACTGGATTCGTGATTTCCTGTCAGGAAGGTCGCAGTTCGTAGTAATAGACGGCAAATCATCGAGTAAAACTGAAGTGATATCAGGTGTTCCCCAGGGAAGCGTCCTGGGACCTCTACTGTTCCTGATCTATATAAATGATTGGGTGACAATATGAGCAGTTCTCTTAGGTTGTTCGCAGATGATGCTGTAATTTACCGTCTAGTAAGGTCATCCGAAGACCAGTATCAGCTGCAAAGCGATTTAGAAAAGATTGCTGTATGGTGTGTCAGGTGGCAGTTGACGCTAAATAACGAAAAGTGTGAGATGATCCACATGAGTTCCAAAAGAAATCCGTTGGAATTCGATTACTCGGTAAATAATACAATTCTCAAGGCTGTCAAATCAACTAAGTATCTGGGTGTTAAAATTACGAACAACTTCAGTTGCAAGGACCACATAGATAATATTGTCGGGAAGGCGAGCCAAAGGTTGCGTTTCATTGGCAGGACACTTAGAAGATGCAACAAGTCCACTAAAGAGACAGCTTACACTACACTCGTTCGTCCTCTGTTAGAATATTGCTGCGCGGTGTGGGATCCTTACCAGGTGGGATTGACGGAGGACATCGAGAGGGTGCAAAGAAGGGCAGCTCGTTTTGTATTATCGCGTTATAGAGGAGAGAGTGTGGCAGATATGATACACGAGTTGGGATAAAAGTCATTACAGCAAAGACGTTTTTCGTCGCGGCGAGAGCTTTTTACGAAATTTCAGTCACCAACTTTCTCTTCCGAATGCGAAAATATTTTGTTGAGCCCAACCTACATAGGTAGGAATGATCATCAAAATAAAATAAGAGAAATCAGAGCTCGAACAGAAAGGTTTAGGTGTTTGTTTTTCCCGCTCGCTGTTCGGGAGTGGAATAGTAGAGAGATAGTATGATTGTGGTTCGATGAACAATCTGCCAAGCAATTAAATGTGAATTGCAGAGTAGTCATGTAGATGTAGATGTAGATGTAGACATGGCTTAGCCACAGCCTGGGGGATGTTTCCGGAATGAGATTTTCACTCTGCAGCGGAGTGTGCGCTGATATGAAACTTCCTGGCAGATTAAAACTGTGTGCCCGACCGAGACTCGAACTTGGGACCTTTGCCTTTCGAGGGCAAGTGCTCCACCAACTGAGCTACCGAAGCACGACTCACGTCCGGTACTCACAGCTTTACTTCTGCCAGTATCCGTCTCCTACCTTCCAAACTTTACAGAAGCTCTTCTGCGAACCTTGCAGAACTAGCACTCCTGAAAGAAAGGATATTGCGGAGACATGGCTTAGCCACAGCCTGGGGGATGTTTCCAGAATGAGATTTTCACTCTGCAGCGGAGTGTGCGCTGATATGAAACTTCCTGGCAGATTAAAACTGTGTGCCCGACCGAGACTCGAACTCGGGACCTTTGCCGTTCGCGGGCATGTGCTCTATCAGCTGAGCTACCAAAGCACGACTCACGTCCGGTACTCACAGCTTTACTTCTGCCAGTATCCGTCTCCTACCTTCCAAACTTTACAGAAGCTCTTCTGCGAACCTTGCAGAACTAGCACTCCTGAAAGAAAGGATATTGCGGAGACTTGGCTTAGCCACAGCCTGGGGGATGTTTCCAGAATGAGATTTTTACTCTGCAGCGGAGTGTGCGCTGATATGAAACTTCCTGGCAGATTAAAACTGTGTGCCCGACCCAGACTCGAAATCGGGACCTTTGCCTTTCGCGGGCAAGTGCTCTTCCAACTGAGCTACAGAAGCACGACTCACGTCCGGTACTCACAGCTTTACTTCTGCCAGTATCTGTCTCCTACCTTCCAAACTTTACAGAAGCTCTTCTGCGAACCTTGCAGAACTAGCACTCCTGAAAGAAAGGTTATTGCGGAGACATGGCTTAGCCACAGCCTGGGGGATATTTCCAGAATGAGATTTTCACTCTGCAGCGGAGTGTGCGCTGATATGAAACTTCCTGGCAGATTAAAACTGTGTGCCCGACCGAGACTCGAACTCGGGACCTTTGCATTTCGCGGGCAAGTGCTCTACCAACTGAGCTACCGAAGCACGACTCACGTCCGGCACTCACAGCTTTACTTCTGCCAGTATCCGTCTCCTACCTTCCAAACTTTACAGAAGCTCTTTTGCGAACCTTGCAGAACTAGCACTCCTGAAAGAAAGGTTATTGCGGAGACATGGCTTAGCCACAGCCTGGGGGATGTTTCCAGAATGAGATTTTCTCTCTGCAGCGGAGTGTGCGCTGATATGAAACTTCCTGGCAGATTAAAACTGTGTGCCCGACCGAGACTCGAACTCGGGACCTTTGCATTTCACGGGCAAGTGCTCTACCAACTGAGTTACCGAAGCACGACTCACGTCCGGTACTCACAGCTTTACTTCTGCCAGTATCCGTCTCCTACCTTCCAAACCTTACAGAAGCTCTTCTGCGAACCTTGCAGAACTAGCACTCCTGAAAGAAAGGATATTGCGGAGACATGGCTTAGCCACAGCCTGGGGGATGTTTCCAGAATGAGATTTTCACTCTGCAGCGGAGTGTGCGCTGATATGAAACTTCCTGGCAGATTAAAACTGTGTGCCCGACCGAGACTCCAACTCAGGACCTTTGCATTTCGCGGGCAAATGCTCTACCAACTGAGCTACCAAAGCACGACTCACGTCCGGTACTCACAGCTTTACTTCTGCCAGTATCCGTCTCCTACCTTCCAAACTTTACAGAAGCTCTTCTGCGAACCTTGCAGAACTAGCACTCCTGAAAGAAAGGATATTGCGGAGACATGGCTTAGCCACAGCCTGGGGGATGTTTCCAGAATGAGATTTTCACTCTGCAGCGGAGTGTGCACTGATATGAAACTTCCTGGCAGATTAAAACTGTGTGCCCGACCGAGACTCGAACTCGGGACCTTTGCATTTCGCGGGCAAGTGCTCTACCAACTGAGCTACCGAAGCACGACTCACGTCCGGTACTCACAGCTTTACTTCCGCCAGTATCCGTCTCCTACCTTCCAAACTTTACAGAAGCTCTTCTGCGAACCTTGCAGAACTAGCACTCCTGAAAGAAAGGATATTGCGGAGACATGGCTTAGCCACAGCCTGGGGGATGTTTCCAGAATGAGATTTTCACTCTGCAGCGGAGTGTGCGCTGATATGAAACTTCCTGGCAGATTAAAACTGTGTGCCCGACCGAGACTCGAACTCGGGACCTTTGCCTTTCGCGGGCAAGTGCTCTACCAACTGAGCTACCGAAGCACGACTCACGTCCGGTACTCACAGCTTTACTTCTGCCAGTATCCGTCTCCTACCTTCCAAACTTTACAGAAGCTCTTCTGCGAACCTTGCAGAACTAGCACTCCTGAAAGGAAGGATATTGCGGAGACATGGCTTAGCCACAGCCTGGGGGATGTTTCCAGAATGAGATTTTCACTCTGCAGCGGAGTGTGCGCTGATATGAAACTTCCTGGCAGATTAAAACTGTGTGCCCGACCGAGACTCGAAATCGGGACCTTTGCCTTTCGCGGGCAAGTGCTCTTCCAACTGAGCTACCGAAGCACGACTCACGTCCGGTACTCACAGCTTTACTTCTGCCAGTATCCGTCTCCTACCTTCCAAACTTTACAGAAGCTCTTCTGCGAACCTTGCAGAACTAGCACTCCTGAAAGAAAGGTTATTGCGGAGACATGGCTTAGCCACAGCCTGGGGGATGTTTCCAGAATGAGATTTTCACTCTGCAGCGGAGTGTGCGCTGATATGAAACTTCCTGGCAGATTAAAACTGTGTGCCCGACCGAGACTCGAACTCGGGACCTTTGCCTTTCGCGGGCAAGTGCTCTATCAGCTGAGCTACCAAAGCACGACTCACGTCCGGTACTCACAGCTTTACTTCTGCCAGTATCCGTCTCCTACCTTCCAAACTTTACAGAAGCCCTTCTGCGAAACTTGCAGAACTAGCACTCCTGAAAGAAAGGATATTGCGGAGACATGGCTTAGCCACAGCCTGGGGCATGTTTCCAGAATGAGATTTTTACTCTGCAGCGGAGTGTGCGCTGATATGAAACTTCCTGGCAGATTAAAACTGTGTGCCCGACCGAGACTCGAACTCGGGACCTCTGCCTTTCGCGGGCAAGTGCTCTCCCAACTGAGCTACCAAAGCACGACTCACGTCCGGTACTCACAGCTTTACTTCTGCCAGTATCCGTCTCCTACCTTCCAAACTTTACAGAAGCTCTTCTGCGAACCTTGCAGAACTAGCACTCCTGAAAGAAAGGATATTGCGGAGACATGGCTTAGCCACAGCCTGGAGGATGTTTCCAGAATGAGATTTTCACTCTGCAGCGGAGTGTGCGCTGATATGAAACTTCCTGGCAGATTAAAACTGTGTGCCCGACCGAGACTCGAACTCGGGACCTTTGCCATTCGCGGGCAAGTGCTCCACCAACTGAGCTACCGAAGCACGACTCACGTCCGGTACTCACAGCTTTACTTCTGCCAGTATCCGTCTCCTACCTTCCAAACTTTACAGAAGCTCTTCTGCGAACCTTGCAGAACTAGCACTCCTGAAAGAAAGGATATTGCGGAGACAGCATGGCTTCAGAAAACATCGCTCTTGTGCAACACAGCTAGCTCTTTATTCGCACGAAGTAATGGCCGCTATCGACAGGGGATCTCAAGTTGATTCCGGATTTCTAGATTTCCGGAAAGCTTTTGACACCGTTCCTCACAAGTGACTTCTAATCAAGCTGCGGAGCTATGGGGTATCGTCTCAGTTGTGCGACTGGATTCGTGATTTCCTGTCAGGAAGGTCGCAGTTCGTAGTAATAGACGGCAAATCATCGAGTAAAACTGAAGTGATATCAGGTGTTCCCCAGGGAAGCGTTCTGGGACCTCTACTGTTCCTGATCTATATAAATGATCTGGGTGACAATATGAGCAGTTCTCTTAGGTTGTTCGCAGATGATGCTGTAATTTACCGTCTAGTAAGGTCATCCGAAGACCAGTATCAGCTGCAAAGCGATTTAGAAAAGATTGCTGTATGGTGTGTCAGGTGGCAGTTGACGCTAAATAACGAAAAGTGTGAGATGATCCACATGAGTTCCAAAAGAAATCCGTTGGAATTCGATTACTCGGTAAATAATACAATTCTCAAGGCTGTCAAATCAACTAAGTATCTGGGTGTTAAAATTACGAACAACTTCAGTTGCAAGGACCACATAGATAATATTGTCGGGAAGGCGAGCCAAATTTTGCGTTTCATTGGCAGGACACTTAGAAGATGCAACAAGTCCACTAAAGAGACAGCTTACACTACACTCGTTCGTCCTCTGTTAGAATATTGCTGCGCGGTGTGGGATCCTTACCAGGTGGGATTGACGGAGGACATCGAGAGGGTGCAAAGAAGGGCAGCTCGTTTTGTATTATCGCGTTATAGAGGAGAGAGTGTGGCAGATATGATACACGAGTTGGGATGGAAGTCATTACAGCATAGACGTTTTTCGTCGCGGCGAGAGCTTTTTACGAAATTTCAGTCACCAACTTTCTCTTCCGAATGCGAAAATATTTTGTTGAGCCCAACCTACATAGGTAGGAATGATCATCAAAATAAAGTAAGAGAAATCAGAGCTCGAACAGAAAGGTTTAGGTGTTCGTTTTTCCCGCTCGCTGTTCGGGAGTGGAATAGTAGAGAGATAGTATGATTGTGGTTCGATGAACAATCTGCCAAGCAATTAAATGTGAATTGCAGAGTAGTCATGTAGATGTAGATGTAGATGTAGACATGGCTTAGCCACAGCCTGGGGGATGTTTCCAGAATGAGATTTTCACTCTGCAGCGGAGTGTGCGCTGATATGAAACTTCCTGGCAGATTAAAACTGTGTGCCCGACCCAGACTCGAAATCGGGACCTTTGCCTTTCGCGGGCAAGTGCTCTTCCAACTGAGCTACCGAAGCACGACTCACGTCCGGTACTCACAGCTTTACTTCTGCCAGTATCTGTCTCCTACCTTCCAAACTTTACAGAAGCTCTTCTGCGAACCTTGCAGAACTAGCACTCCTGAAAGAAAGGATATTGCGGAGACATGGCTTAGCCACAGCCTGGGGGATGTTTCCAGAATGAGATTTTCACTCTGCAGCGGAGTGTGCGCTGATATGAAACTTCCTGGCAGATTAAAACTGTGTGCCCGACCGAGACTCGAACACGGGACCTTTGCCTTTCGCGGGCATGTGCTCTATCAGCTGAGCTACCAAAGCACGACTCACGTCCGGTACTCACAGCTTTACTTCTGCCAGTATCCGTCTCCTACCTTCCAAACTTTACAGAAGCTCTTCTGCGAACCTTGCAGAACTAGCACTCCTGAAAGAAAGGATATTGCGGAGACTTGGCTTAGCCACAGCCTGGGGGATGTTTCCAGAATGAGATTTTTACTCTGCAGCGGAGTGTGCGCTGATATGAAACTTCCTGGCAGATTAAAACTGTGTGCCCGACCGAGACTCGAACTCGGGACTTTTGCCTTTCGCGGACATGTGCTCTACCAACTGAGCTACCGAAGCACGACTCACGTCCGGTACTCACAGCTTTACTTCTGCCAGTATCCGTCTCCTACCTTCCAAACTTTACAGAAGCTCTTCTGCGAACCTTGCAGAACTAGCACTCCTGAAAGAAAGGATATTGTGGAGACATGGCTTAGCCACAGCCTGGGGGATGTTTCCAGAATGAGATTTTCACTCTGCAGCGGAGTGTGCGCTGATATGAAACTTCCTGGCAGATTAAAACTGTGTGCCCGACCGAGACTCGAACTCGGGACCTTTGCCTTTCGCGGGCAAGTGTTCTACCAACTGAGCTACCGAAGCACGACTGACGTCCGGTACTCACAGCTTTACTTCCGCCAGTATCCGTCTCCTACCTTCCAAACTTTACAGAAGCTCTTCTGCGAACCTTGCAGAACTAGCACTCCTGAAAGAAAGGATATTGCGGAGACATGGCTTAGCCACAGCCTGGGGGATGTTTCCAGAATGAGATTTTCACTCTGCAGCGGAGTGTGCGCTGATATGAAACTTCCTGGCAGATTAAAACTGTGTGCCCGACCGAGACTCGAAATCGGGACCTTTGCCTTTCGCGGGCAAGTGCTCTACCAACTGAGCTACCGAAGAACGACTCACGTCCGGTACTCACAGCTTTACTTCCGCCAGTATCCGTCTCCTACCTTCCAAACTTTACAGAAGCTCTTCTGCGAACCTTGCAGAACTAGCACTCCTGAAAGAAAGGATATTGCGGAGACATGGCTTAGCCACAGCCTGGGGGATGTTTCCAGAATGAGATTTTCACTCTGCAGCGGAGTGTGCGCTGATATGAAACTTCCTGGCAGATTAAAACTGTGTGCCCGACCGAGACTCCAACTCAGGACCTTTGCATTTCGCGGGCAAATGCTCTACCAACTGAGCTACCGAAGAACGACTCACGTCCGGTACTCACAGCTTTACTTCTGCCAGTATCCGTCTCCTACCTTCCAAACTTTACAGAAGCTCTTCTGCGAACCTTGCAGAACTAGCACTCCTGAAAGAAAGGATATTGCGGAGACATGGCTTAGCCACAGCCTGGGGGATGTTTCCAGAATGAGATTTTCACTCTGCAGCGGAGTGTGCGCTGATATGAAACTTCCTGGCAGATTAAAACTGTGTGCCCGACCGAGACTCGAACTCGGGACCTTTGCCTTTCGCGGGCAAGTGCTCTACCAACTGAGCTACCGAAGCACGACTCACGTCCGGTACTCACAGCTTTACTTCTGCCAGTATCCGTCTCCTACCTTCCAAACTTTACAGAAGCTCTTCTGCGAACCTTGCAGAACTAGCACTCCTGAAAGAAAGGATATTGCGGAGACATGGCTTAGCCACAGCCTGGGGGATGTTTCCAGAATGAGATTTTCACTCTGCAGCGAAGTGTGCGCTGATATGAAACTTCCTGGCAGATTAAAACTGTGTGCCCGACCGAGACTCGAACTCGGGACCTTTGCCTTTCGCGGGCAAGTGCTCTACCAGCTGAGCTACCGAAGCACGACTCACGTCCGGTACTCACAGCTTTACTTCTGCCAGTATCCGTCTCCTACCTTCCAAACTTTACAGAAGCTCTTCTGCGAACCTTGCAGAACTAGCACTCCTGAAAGAAAGGATATTGCGGAGACATGGCTTAGCCACAGCCTGGGGGATGTTTCCAGAATGAGATTTTCACTCTGCAGCGGAGTGTGCGCTGATATGAAACTTCCTGGCAGATTAAAACTGTGTGCCCGACCGAGACTCGAACTCGGGACCTTTGCATTTCGCGGGCAAGTGCTCTACCAACTGAGCTACCGAAGCACGACTCACGTCCGGTACTCACAGCTTTACTTCTGCCAGTATCCATCTCCTACCTTCCAAACTTTACAGAAGCTCTTCTGCGAAACTTGCAGAACTAGCACTCCTGAAAGAAAGGATATTGCGGAGACATGGCTTAGCCACAGCCTGGGGGATGTTTCCAGAATGAGATTTTCACTCTGCAGCGGAGTGTGCGCTGATATGAAACTTCCTGGCAGATTAAAACTGTGTGCCCGACCGAGACTCGAACTCGGGACCTTTGCCTTTCGCGGGCAAGTGCTCTACCAGCTGAGCTACCGAAGCACGACTCGCGTCCGGTACTCACAGCTTTACTTCTGCCAGTATCCATCTCCTACCTTCCAAACTTTACAGAAGCTCTTCTGCGAACCTTGCAGAACTAGCACTCCTGAAAGAAAGGATATTGCGGAGACATGGCTTAGCCACAGCCTGGGGGATGTTTCCAGAATGAGATTTTCACTCTGCAGCGGAGTGTGCGCTGATATGAAACTTCCTGGCAGATTAAAACTGTGTGCCCGACCGAGACTCGAACTCGGGACCTTTGCCTTTCGTGGGCATGTGCTCTATCAGCTGAGCTACCAAAGCACGACTCACGTCCGGTACTCACAGCTTTACTTCTGCCAGTATCTGTCTCCTACCTTCCAAACTTTACAGAAGCTCTTCTGCGAACCTTGCAGAACTAGCACTCCTGAAAGAAAGGATATTGCGGAGACATGGCTTAGCCACAGCCTGGGGGATGTTTCCAGAATGAGATTTTCACTCTGCAGCGGAGTGTGCGCTGATATGAAACTTCCTGGCAGATTAAAACTGTGTGCCCGACCGAGACTCGAACTCGGGACCTTTGCCTTTCGCGGGCAAGTGCTCTACCAACTGAGCTACCGAAGCACGACTCACGTCCGGTACTCACAGCTTTACTTCCGCCAGTATCCGTCTCCTACCTTCCAAACTTTACAGAAGCTCTTCTGCGAACCTTGCAGAACTAGCACTCCTGAAAGAAAGGATATTGCGGAGACATGGCTTAGCCACAGCCTGGGGGATGTTTCCAGAATGAGATTTTCACTCTGCAGCGGAGTGTGCGCTGATATGAAACTTCCTGGCAGATTAAAACTGTGTGCCCGACCGAGACTCGAACTCGGGACCTTTGCCTTTCGCGGGCAAGTGCTCTACCAACTGAGCTACCGAAGCACGACTCACGTCCGGTACTCACAGCTTTACTTCTGCCAGTATCCGTCTCCTACCTTCCAAACTTTACAGAAGCTCTTCTGCGAACCTTGCAGAACTAGCACTCCTGAAAGAAAGGATATTGCGGAGACATGGCTTAGCCACAGCCTGGGGGATGTTTCCAGAATGAGATTTTCATTCTGCAGCGGAGTGTGCGCTGATATGAAACTTCCTGGCAGATTAAAACTGTGTGCCCGACCGAGACTCGAACTCGGGACCTTTGCCTTTCGCGGGCAAGTGCTCTACCAGCTGAGCTACCGAAGCACGACTCACGTCCGGTACTCACAGCTTTACTTCTGCCAGTATCCGTCTCCTACCTTCCAAACTTTACAGAAGCTCTTCTGCGAACCTTGCAGAACTAGCACTCCTGAAAGAAAGGATATTGCGGAGACATGGCTTAGCCACAGCCTGGGGGATGTTTCGAGAATGAGATTTTCACTCTGCAGCGGAGTGTGCGCTGATATGAAACTTCCTGGCAGATTAAAACTGTGTGCCCGACCGAGACTCGAACTCGGTACCTTTGTCTTTCGCGGGCAAGTGCTCTATCAGCTGAGCTACCGAAGCACGACTCACGTCCGGTACTCACAGCTTTACTTCTGCCAGTATCCGTCTCCTACCTTCCAAACTTTACAGAAGCTCTTCTGCGAACCTTGCAGAACTAGCACTCCTGAAAGAAAGGATATTGCGGAGACATGGCTTAGCCACAGCCTGGGGGATGTTTCCAGAATGAGATTTTCACTCTGCAGCGGAGTGTGCGCTGATATGAAACTTCCTGGCAGATTAAAACTGTGTGCCCGACCGAGACTCGAACTCGGGACCTTTGCCTTTCACGGGCAAGTGCTCTACCAACTGAGCTACCAAAGCACGACTCACGTCCGGTACTCACAGCTTTACTTCTGCCAGTATCTGTCTCCTACCTTCCAAACTTTACAGAAGCTCTTCTGCGAACCTTGAGGAACTAGCACTCCTGAAAGAAAGGATATTGCGGAGACATGGCTTAGCCACAGCCTGGGGGATGTTTCCAGAATGAGATTTTCACTCTGCAGCGGAGTGTGCGCTGATATGAAACTTCCTGGCAGATTAAAACTGTGTGCCCGACCGAGACTCGAACTCGGGACCTTTGCCTTTCGCGGGCAAGTGCTCTACCAACTGAGCTACCGAAGCACGACTCACGTCCGGTACTCACAGCTTTACTTCCGCCAGTATCCGTCTCCTACCTTCCAAACTTTACAGAAGCTCTTCTGCGAACCTTGCAGAACTAGCACTCCTGAAAGAAAGGATATTGCGGAGACATGGCTTAGCCACAGCCTGGGGGATGTTTCCAGAATGAGATTTTCATTCTGCAGCGGAGTGTGCGCTGATATGAAACTTCCTGGCAGATTAAAACTGTGTGCCCGACCGAGACTCGAACTCGGGACCTTTGCATTTCGCGGGCAAGTGCTCTACCAGCTGAGCTACCGAAGCACGACTCACGTCCGGTACTCACAGCTTTACTTCTGCCAGTATCCGTCTCCTACCTTCCAAACTTTACAGAAGCTCTTCTGCGAACCTTGCAGAACTAGCACTCCTGAAAGAAAGGATATTGCGGAGACATGGCTTAGCCACAGCCTGGGGGATGTTTCGAGAATGAGATTTTCACTCTGCAGCGGAGTGTGCGCTGATATGAAACTTCCTGGCAGATTAAAACTGTGTGCCCGACCGAGACTCGAACTCGGGACCTTTGCATTTCGCGGGCAAGTGCTCTACCAACTGAGCTACCGAAGCACGACTCACGTCCGGTACTCACAGGATTAATTCTGCCAGTATCCGTCTCCTACCTTCCAAACTTTACAGAAGCTCTTCTGCGAACCTTGCAGAACTAGCACTCCTGAAAGAAAGGATATTGCGGAGACATGGCTTAGCCACAGCCTGGGGGATGTTTCCAGAATGAGATTTTCACTCTGCAGCGGAGTGTGCGCTGGTATGAAACTTCCTGGCAGATTAAAACTGTGTGCCCGACCGAGACTCGAACACAGGACCTTTGCCTTTTGCGGGCAAGTGCTCTACCAACTGAGCTACCGAAGCACGACTCACGTCCGGTACTCACAGCTTTACTTCTGCCAGTATCCGTCTCCTACCTTCCAAACTTTACAGAAGCTCTTCTGCGAACCTTGCAGAACTAGCACTCCTGAAAGGAAGGATATTGCGGAGACATGGCTTAGCCACAGCCTGGGGGATGTTTCCAGAATGAGATTTTCACTCTGCAGCGGAGTGTGCGCTGATATGAAACTTCCTGGCAGATTAAAACTGTGTGCCCGACCGAGACTCGAACTCGGTACCTTTGTCTTTCGCGGGCAAGTGCTCTATCAGCTGAGCTACCGAAGCACGACTCACGTCCGGTACTCACAGCTTTACTTCTGGCAGTATCCGTCTCCTACCTTCCAAACTTTACAGAAGCTCTTCTGCGAACCTTGCAGAACTAGCACTCCTGAAAGAAAGGATATTGCGGAGACATGGCTTAGCCACAGCCTGGGGGATGTTTCCAGAATGAGATTTTCACTCTGCAGCGGAGTGTTCGCTGATATGAAACTTCCTGGCAGATTAAAACTGTGTGCCCGACCGAGACTCGAACTCGGGACCTTTGCCTTTCACGGGCAAGTGCTCTACCAACTGAGCTACCGAAGCACGACTCACGTCCGGTACTCACAGCTTTACTTCTGCCAGTATCCGTCTCCTACCTTCCAAACTTTACAGAAGCTCTTCAGCGAACCTTGCAGAACTAGCACTCCTGAAAGAAAGGATATTGCGGAGACATGGCTTAGCCACAGCCTGGGGGATGTTTCCAGAATGAGATTTTCACTCTGCAGCGGAGTGTTCGCTGATATGAAACTTCCTGGCAGATTAAAACTGTGTGCCCGACCGAGACTCGAACTCGGGACCTTTGCCTTTCGCGGGCAAGTGCTCAACCAGCAGAGCTACCGAAGCACGACTCACGTCCGGTACTCACAGCTTTACTTCTGCCAGTATCCGTCTCCTACCTTCCAAACTTTACAGAAGCTCTTCTGCGAACCTTGCAGAACTAGCACTTCTGAAAGAAAGGATATTGCGGAGACATGGCTTAGCCACAGCCTGGGGGATGTTTCCAGAATGAGATTTTCACTCTGCAGCGGAGTGTGCGCTGATATGAAACTTCCTGGCAGATTAAAACTGTGCGCCCGACCGAGACTCGAACTCGGGACCTTTGCGTTTCGCGGGCAAGTGCTCTACCAACTGAGCCTCCGAAGCACGACTCATGTCCGGTACTCACAGCTTTACTTCTGCCAGTATCCGTCTCCTACCTTCCAAACTTTACAGAAGCTCTTCTGCGAACCTTGCAGAACTAGCACTCCTGAAAGAAAGGATATTGCGGAGACATGGCTTAGCCACAGCCTGGGGGATGTTTCGAGAATGAGATTTTCACTCTGCAGCGGAGTGTGCGCTGATATGAAACTTCCTGGCAGATTAAAACTGTGTGCCCGACCGAGACTCGAACTCGGGACCTTTGCCTTTCGCGGGCAAGTGCTCTACCAACTGAGCTACCGAAGCACGACTCACGTCCGGTACTCACAGCTTTACTTCTGCCAGTATCCGTCTCCTACCTTCCAAACTTTACAGAAGCTCTTCTGCGAACCTTGCAGAACTAGCACTCCTGAAAGAAAGGATATTGCGGAGACATGGCTTAGCCACAGCCTGGGGGATGTTTCCAGAATGAGATTTTCACTCTGCAGCGGAGTGTGCGCTGATATGAAACTTCCTGGCAGATTAAAACTGTGTGCCCGACCGAGACTCAAACTCGGGACCTTTGCCTTTCGCGGGCAAGTGCTCTACCAACTGAGCTACCGAAGCACGACTCATGTCCGGTACTCACAGCTTTACTTCTGCCAGTATCCGTCTCCTACCTTCCAAACTTTACAGAAGCTCTTCTGCGAACCTTGCAGAACTAGCACTCCTGAAAGAAAGGATATTGCGGAGACATGGCTTAGCCACAGCCTGGGGGATGTTTCCAGAATGAGATTTTCACTCTGCAGCGGAGTGTGCGCTGATATGAAACTTCCTGGCAGATTAAAACTGTGTGCACGTCCGAGACTCGAACTCGGGACCTTTGCCTTTCGTGGGCATGTGCTCTATCAGCTGAGCTACCAAAGCACGACTCACGTCCGGTACTCACAGCTTTACTTCTGCCAGTATCCGTCTCCTACCATCCAAACTTTACAGAATCTCTTCTGCGAACCTTGCAGAACTAGCACTCCTTAAAGGAAGGATATTGCGGAGACATGGCTTAGCCACAGCCTGGGGGATGTTTCCAGAATGAGATTTTCACTCTGCAGCGGAGTGTGCGCTGATATGAATCTTCCTGGCAGATTAAAACTGTGTGCCCGACCGAGACTCGAACTCGGTACCTTTGTCTTTTGCGGGCAAGTGCTCTATCAGCTGAGCTACCGAAGCACGACTCACGTCCGGTACTCACAGCTTTACTTCTGCCAGTATCCGTCTCCTACCTTCCAAACTTTACAGAAGCTCTTCTGCGAACCTTGCAGAACTAGCACTCCTGAAAGAAAGGATATTGCGGAGACATGGCTTAGCCACAGCCTGGGGGATGTTTCCAGAATGAGATTTTCACTCTGCAGCGGAGTGTGCGCTGATATGAAACTTCCTGGCAGATTAAAACTGTGTGCCCGACCGAGACTCGAACTCGGGACCTTTGCGTTTCGCGGGCAAGTGCTCTACCAACTGAGCTACCGAAGCACGACTCACGTCCGGTACTCACAGCTTTACTTCTGCCAGTATCCGTCTCCTACCTTCCAAACTTTACAGAAGCTCTTCTGCGAACCTTGCAGAACTAGCACTCCTGAAAGAAAGGATATTGCGGAGACATGGCTTAGCCACAGCCTGGGGGATGTTTCCAGAATGAGATTTTCACTCTGCAGCGGAGTGTTCGCTGATATGAAACTTCCTGGCAGATTAAAACTATGTGCCCGACCGAGACTCGAACTCGGGACCTTTGCCTTTCGCGGGCAAGTGCTCTACCAGCTGAGCTACCGAAGCACGACTCACGTCCGGTACTCACAGCTTTACTTCTGCCAGTATCCGTCTCCTACCTTCCAAACTTTACAGAAGCTCTTCTGCGAACCTTGCAGAACTAGCACTCCTGAAAGAAAGGATATTGCGGAGACATGGCTTAGCCACAGCCTGGGGGATGTTTCCAGAATGAGATTTTTACTCTGCAGCGGAGTGTGCGCTGATATGAAACTTCCTGGCAGATTAAAACTGTGTGCCCGACCGAGACTCGAACTCGGGACCTTTGCGTTTCGCGGGCAAGTGCTCTACCAACTGAGCCTCCGAAGCACGACTCACGTCCGGTACTCACAGCTTTACTTCTGCCAGTATCCGTCTCCTACCTTCCAAACTTTACAGAAGCTCTTCTGCGAACCTTGCAGAACTAGCACTCCTGAAAGAAAGGATATTGCGGAGACATGGCTTAGCCACAGCCTGGGGGATGTTTCCAGAATGAGATTTTTACTCTGCAGCGGAGTGTGCGCTGATATGAAACTTCCTGGCAGATTAAAACTGTGTGCCCGACCGAGACTCGAACTCGGGACCTTTGCGTTTCGCGGGCAAGTGCTCTACCAACTGAGCCTCTGAAGCACGACTCACGTCCGGTACTCACAGCTTTACTTCTGCCAGTATCCGTCTCCTACCTTCCAAACTTTACAGAAGCTCTTCTGCGAACCTTGCAGAACTAGCACTCCTGAAAGAAAGGATATTGCGGAGACATGGCTTAGCCACAGCCTGGGGGATGTTTCCAGAATGAGATTTTCACTCTGCAGCGGAGTGTGCGCTGATATGAAACTTCCTGGCAGATTAAAACTGTGTGCCCGACCGAGACTCGAACTCGGGACCTTTGCCTTTCGCGGGCAAGTGTTCTACCAACTGAGCTACCGAAGCACGACTCACGTCCGGTACTCACAGCTTTACTTCTGCCAGTATCCGTCTCCTACCTTCCAAACTTTACAGAAGCTCTTCTGCGAACCTTGCAGAACTAGCACTCCTGAAAGAAAGGATATTGCGGAGACATGGCTTAGCCACAGCCTGGGGGATGTTTCCAGAATGAGATTTTCACTCTGCAGCGGAGTGTGCGCTGATATGAAAGTTCCTGGCAGATTAAAACTGTGTGCCCGACCGAGACTCGAACTCGGGACCTTTGCCTTTCGCGGGCAAGTGCTCTACCAACTGATCTACCGAAGCACGACTCACGTCCGGTACTCACAGCTTTACTTCTGCCAGTTTCCGTGTCCTACCTTCCAAACTTTACAGAAGCTCTTCTGCGAACCTTGCAGAACTAGCACTCCTGAAAGAAAGGATATTGCTTAGACATGGCTTAGCCACAGCCTGGGGGATATTTCCAGAATGAGATTTTCACTCTGCAGCGGAGTGTGCGCTGATATGAAACTTCCTGGCAGATTAAAACTGTGTGCCCGACCGAGACTCGAACTCGGGACCTTTGCATTTCGCGGGCAAGTGCTCTACCAACTGAGCTACCGAAGCACGACTCACGTCCGGTACTCACAGCTTTAATTCTGCCAGTATCCGTCTCCTACCTTCCAAACTTTACAGAAGCTCTTCTGCGAACCTTGCAGAACTAGCACTCCTGAAAGAAAGGATATTGCGGAGACATGGCTTAGCCACAGCCTGGGGGATGTTTCCAGAATGAGATTTTCACTCTGCAGCGGAGTGTGCGCTGGTATGAAACTTCTTGGCAGATTAAAACTGTGTGCCCGACCGAGACTCGAACTCAGGACCTTTGCCTTTCACGGGCAAGTGCTCTACCAACTGAGCTACCGAAGCACGACTCACGTCCGGTACTCACAGCTTTACTTCTGCCAGTATCCGTCTCCTACCTTCCAAACTTTACAGAAGCTCTTCTGCGAACCTTGCAGAACTAGCACTCCTGAAAGAAAGGATATTGCGGAGACATGGCTTAGCCACAGCCTGGGGGATGTTTCCAGAATGAGATTTTCACTCTGCAGCGGAGTGTGCGCTGATATGAAACTTCCTGGCAGATTAAAACTGTGTGCCCGACCGAGACTCGAACTCGGGACCTTTGCCTTTCGTGGGCATGTGCTCTATCAGCTGAGCTACCAAAGCACGACTCACGTCCGGTACTCACAGCTTTACTTCTGCCAGTATCTGTCTCCTACCTTCCAAACTTTACAGAAGCTCTTCTGCGAACCTTGCAGAACTAGCACTCCTGAAAGAAAGGATATTGCGGAGACATGGCTTAGCCACAGCCTGGGGGATGTTTCCAGAATGAGATTTTCACTCTGCAGCGGAGTGTGCGCTGATATGAAACTTCCTGGCAGATTAAAACTGTGTGCCCGACCGAGACTCGAACTCGGGACCTTTGCCTTTCGTGGGCATGTGCTCTATCAGCTGAGCTACCAAAGCACGACTCACGTCCGGTACTCACAGCTTTACTTCTGCCAGTATCTGTCTCCTACCTTCCAAACTTTACAGAAGCTCTTCTGCGAACCTTGCAGAACTAGCACTCCTGAAAGAAAGGATATTGCGGAGACATGGCTTAGCCACAGCCTGGGGGATGTTTCCAGAATGAGATTTTCACTCTGCAGCGGAGTGTGCGCTGATATGAAACTTCCTGGCAGATTAAAACTGTGTGCCCGACCGAGACTCGAACTCGGGACCTTTGCCTTTCGCGGGCAAGTGCTCTACCAACTGAGCTACCGAAGCACGACTCACGTCCGGTACTCACAGCTTTACTTCCGCCAGTATCCGTCTCCTACCTTCCAAACTTTACAGAAGCTCTTCTGCGAACCTTGCAGAACTAGCACTCCTGAAAGAAAGGATATTGCGGAGACATGGCTTAGCCACAGCCTGGGGGATGTTTCCAGAATGAGATTTTCACTCTGCAGCGGAGTGTGCGCTGATATGAAACTTCCTGGCAGATTAAAACTGTGTGCCCGACCGAGACTCGAACTCGGGACCTTTGCCTTTCGCGGGCAAGTGCTCTACCAACTGAGCTACCGAAGCACGACTCACGTCCGGTACTCACAGCTTTACTTCTGCCAGTATCCGTCTCCTACCTTCCAAACTTTACAGAAGCTCTTCTGCGAACCTTGCAGAACTAGCACTCCTGAAAGAAAGGATATTGCGGAGACATGGCTTAGCCACAGCCTGGGGGATGTTTCCAGAATGAGATTTTCATTCTGCAGCGGAGTGTGCGCTGATATGAAACTTCCTGGCAGATTAAAACTGTGTGCCCGACCGAGACTCGAACTCGGGACCTTTGCCTTTCGCGGGCAAGTGCTCTACCAGCTGAGCTACCGAAGCACGACTCACGTCCGGTACTCACAGCTTTACTTCTGCCAGTATCCGTCTCCTACCTTCCAAACTTTACAGAAGCTCTTCTGCGAACCTTGCAGAACTAGCACTCCTGAAAGAAAGGATATTGCGGAGACATGGCTTAGCCACAGCCTGGGGGATGTTTCGAGAATGAGATTTTCACTCTGCAGCGGAGTGTGCGCTGATATGAAACTTCCTGGCAGATTAAAACTGTGTGTACGACCGAGACTCGAACTCGGTACCTTTGTCTTTCGCGGGCAAGTGCTCTATCAGCTGAGCTACCGAAGCACGACTCACGTCCGGTACTCACAGCTTTACTTCTGCCAGTATCCGTCTCCTACCTTCCAAACTTTACAGAAGCTCTTCTGCGAACCTTGCAGAACTAGCACTCCTGAAAGAAAGGATATTGCGGAGACATGGCTTAGCCACAGCCTGGGGGATGTTTCCAGAATGAGATTTTCACTCTGCAGCGGAGTGTGCGCTGATATGAAACTTCCTGGCAGATTAAAACTGTGTGCCCGACCGAGACTCGAACTCGGGACCTTTGCCTTTCACGGGCAAGTGCTCTACCAACTGAGCTACCAAAGCACGACTCACGTCCGGTACTCACAGCTTTACTTCTGCCAGTATCTGTCTCCTACCTTCCAAACTTTACAGAAGCTCTTCTGCGAACCTTGAGGAACTAGCACTCCTGAAAGAAAGGATATTGCGGAGACATGGCTTAGCCACAGCCTGGGGGATGTTTCCAGAATGAGATTTTCACTCTGCAGCGGAGTGTGCGCTGATATGAAACTTCCTGGCAGATTAAAACTGTGTGCCCGACCGAGACTCGAACTCGGGACCTTTGCCTTTCGCGGGCAAGTGCTCTACCAACTGAGCTACCGAAGCACGACTCACGTCCGGTACTCACAGCTTTACTTCCGCCAGTATCCGTCTCCTACCTTCCAAACTTTACAGAAGCTCTTCTGCGAACCTTGCAGAACTAGCACTCCTGAAAGAAAGGATATTGCGGAGACATGGCTTAGCCACAGCCTGGGGGATGTTTCCAGAATGAGATTTTCACTCTGCAGCGGAGTGTGCGCTGATATGAAACTTCCTGGCAGATTAAAACTGTGTGCCCGACCGAGACTCGAACTCGGGACCTTTACCTTTCGCGGGCAAGTGCTCTACCAACTGAGCTACCGAAGCACGACTCACGTCCGGTACTCACAGCTTTACTTCTGCCAGTATCCGTCTCCTACCTTCCAAACTTTACAGAAGCTCTTCTGCGAAACTTGCAGAACTAGCACTCCTGAAAGAAAGGATATTGCGGAGACATGGCTTAGCCACAGCCTGGGGGATGTTTCCAGAATGAGATTTTCATTCTGCAGCGGAGTGTGCGCTGATATGAAACTTCCTGGCAGATTAAAACTGTGTGCCCGACCGAGACTCGAACTCGGGACCTTTGCATTTCGCGGGCAAGTGCTCTACCAGCTGAGCTACCGAAGCACGACTCACGTCCGGTACTCACAGCTTTACTTCTGCCAGTATCCGTCTCCTACCTTCCAAACTTTACAGAAGCTCTTCTGCGAACCTTGCAGAACTAGCACTCCTGAAAGAAAGGATATTGCGGAGACATGGCTTAGCCACAGCCTGGGGGATGTTTCGAGAATGAGATTTTCACTCTGCAGCGGAGTGTGCGCTGATATGAAACTTCCTGGCAGATTAAAACTGTGTGCCCGACCGAGACTCGAACTCGGGACCTTTGCATTTCGCGGGCAAGTGCTCTACCAACTGAGCTACCGAAGCACGACTCACGTCCGGTACTCACAGGATTAATTCTGCCAGTATCCGTCTCCTACCTTCCAAACTTTACAGAAGCTCTTCTGCGAACCTTGCAGAACTAGCACTCCTGAAAGAAAGGATATTGCGGAGACATGGCTTAGCCACAGCCTGGGGGATGTTTCCAGAATGAGATTTTCACTCTGCAGCGGAGTGTGCGCTGGTATGAAACTTCCTGGCAGATTAAAACTGTGTGCCCGACCGAGACTCGAACACAGGACCTTTGCCTTTTGCGGGCAAGTGCTCTACCAACTGAGCTACCGAAGCACGACTCACGTCCGGTACTCACAGCTTTACTTCTGCCAGTATCCGTCTCCTACCTTCCAAACTTTACAGAAGCTCTTCTGCGAACCTTGCAGAACTAGCACTCCTGAAAGGAAGGATATTGCGGAGACATGGCTTAGCCACAGCCTGGGGGATGTTTCCAGAATGAGATTTTCACTCTGCAGCGGAGTGTGCGCTGATATGAAACTTCCTGGCAGATTAAAACTGTGTGCCCGACCGAGACTCGAACTCGGTACCTTTGTCTTTCGCGGGCAAGTGCTCTATCAGCTGAGCTACCGAAGCACGACTCACGTCCGGTACTCACAGCTTTACTTCTGGCAGTATCCGTCTCCTACCTTCCAAACTTTACAGAAGCTCTTCTGCGAACCTTGCAGAACTAGCACTCCTGAAAGAAAGGATATTGCGGAGACATGGCTTAGCCACAGCCTGGGGGATGTTTCCAGAATGAGATTTTCACTCTGCAGCGGAGTGTTCGCTGATATGAAACTTCCTGGCAGATTAAAACTGTGTGCCCGACCGAGACTCGAACTCGGGACCTTTGCCTTTCACGGGCAAGTGCTCTACCAACTGAGCTACCGAAGCACGACTCACGTCCGGTACTCACAGCTTTACTTCTGCCAGTATCCGTCTCCTACCTTCCAAACTTTACAGAAGCTCTTCAGCGAACCTTGCAGAACTAGCACTCCTGAAAGAAAGGATATTGCGGAGACATGGCTTAGCCACAGCCTGGGGGATGTTTCCAGAATGAGATTTTCACTCTGCAGCGGAGTGTTCGCTGATATGAAACTTCCTGGCAGATTAAAACTGTGTGCCCGACCGAGACTCGAACTCGGGACCTTTGCCTTTCGCGGGCAAGTGCTCAACCAGCAGAGCTACCGAAGCACGACTCACGTCCGGTACTCACAGCTTTACTTCTGCCAGTATCCGTCTCCTACCTTCCAAACTTTACAGAAGCTCTTCTGCGAACCTTGCAGAACTAGCACTTCTGAAAGAAAGGATATTGCGGAGACATGGCTTAGCCACAGCCTGGGGGATGTTTCCAGAATGAGATTTTCACTCTGCAGCGGAGTGTGCGCTGATATGAAACTTCCTGGCAGATTAAAACTGTGCGCCCGACCGAGACTCGAACTCGGGACCTTTGCGTTTCGCGGGCAAGTGCTCTACCAACTGAGCCTCCGAAGCACGACTCATGTCCGGTACTCACAGCTTTACTTCTGCCAGTATCCGTCTCCTACCTTCCAAACTTTACAGAAGCTCTTCTGCGAACCTTGCAGAACTAGCACTCCTGAAAGAAAGGATATTGCGGAGACATGGCTTAGCCACAGCCTGGGGGATGTTTCGAGAATGAGATTTTCACTCTGCAGCGGAGTGTGCGCTGATATGAAACTTCCTGGCAGATTAAAACTGTGTGCCCGACCGAGACTCGAACTCGGGACCTTTGCCTTTCGCGGGCAAGTGCTCTACCAACTGAGCTACCGAAGCACGACTCACGTCCGGTACTCACAGCTTTACTTCTGCCAGTATCCGTCTCCTATCTTCCAAACTTTACAGAAGCTCTTCTGCGAACCTTGCAGAACTAGCACTCCTGAAAGAAAGGATATTGCGGAGACATGGCTTAGCCACAGCCTGGGGGATGTTTCCAGAATGAGATTTTCACTCTGCAGCGGAGTGTGCGCTGATATGAAACTTCCTGGCAGATTAAAACTGTGTGCCCGACCGAGACTCAAACTCGGGACCTTTGCCTTTCGCGGGCAAGTGCTCTACCAACTGAGCTACCGAAGCACGACTCATGTCCGGTACTCACAGCTTTACTTCTGCCATTATCCGTCTCCTACCTTCCAAACTTTACAGAAGCTCTTCTGCGAACCTTGCAGAACTAGCACTCCTGAAAGAAAGGATATTGCGGAGACATGGCTTAGCCACAGCCTGGGGGATGTTTCCAGAATGAGATTTTCACTCTGCAGCGGAGTGTGCGCTGATATGAAACTTCCTGGCAGATTAAAACTGTGTGCACGTCCGAGACTCGAACTCGGGACCTTTGCCTTTCGTGGGCATGTGCTCTATCAGCTGAGCTACCAAAGCACGACTCACGTCCGGTACTCACAGCTTTACTTCTGCCAGTATCCGTCTCCTACCATCCAAACTTTACAGAATCTCTTCTGCGAACCTTGCAGAACTAGCACTCCTTAAAGGAAGGATATTGCGGAGACATGGCTTAGCCACAGCCTGGGGGATGTTTCCAGAATGAGATTTTCACTCTGCAGCGGAGTGTGCGCTGATATGAATCTTCCTGGCAGATTAAAACTGTGTGCCCGACCGAGACTCGAACTCGGTACCTTTGTCTTTTGCGGGCAAGTGCTCTATCAGCTGAGCTACCGAAGCACGACTCACGTCCGGTACTCACAGCTTTACTTCTGCCAGTATCCGTCTCCTACCTTCCAAACTTTACAGAAGCTCTTCTGCGAACCTTGCAGAACTAGCACTCCTGAAAGAAAGGATATTGCGGAGACATGGCTTAGCCACAGCCTGGGGGATGTTTCCAGAATGAGATTTTCACTCTGCAGCGGAGTGTGCGCTGATATGAAACTTCCTGGCAGATTAAAACTGTGTGCCCGACCGAGACTCGAACTCGGGACCTTTGCGTTTCGCGGGCAAGTGCTCTACCAACTGAGCTACCGAAGCACGACTCACGTCCGGTACTCACAGCTTTACTTCTGCCAGTATCCGTCTCCTACCTTCCAAACTTTACAGAAGCTCTTCTGCGAACCTTGCAGAACTAGCACTCCTGAAAGAAAGGATATTGCGGAGACATGGCTTAGCCACAGCCTGGGGGATGTTTCCAGAATGAGATTTTTACTCTGCAGCGGAGTGTGCGCTGATATGAAACTTCCTGGCAGATTAAAACTGTGTGCCCGACCGAGACTCGAACTCGGGACCTTTGCGTTTCGCGGGCAAGTGCTCTACCAACTGAGCCTCCGAAGCACGACTCACGTCCGGTACTCACAGCTTTACTTCTGCCAGTATCCGTCTCCTACCTTCCAAACTTTACAGAAGCTCTTCTGCGAACCTTGCAGAACTAGCACTCCTGAAAGAAAGGATATTGCGGAGACATGGCTTAGCCACAGCCTGGGGGATGTTTCCAGAATGAGATTTTTACTCTGCAGCGGAGTGTGCGCTGATATGAAACTTCCTGGCAGATTAAAACTGTGTGCCCGACCGAGACTCGAACTCGGGACCTTTGCGTTTCGCGGGCAAGTGCTCTACCAACTGAGCCTCTGAAGCACGACTCACGTCCGGTACTCACAGCTTTACTTCTGCCAGTATCCGTCTCCTACCTTCCAAACTTTACAGAAGCTCTTCTGCGAACCTTGCAGAACTAGCACTCCTGAAAGAAAGGATATTGCGGAGACATGGCTTAGCCACAGCCTGGGGGATGTTTCCAGAATGAGATTTTCACTCTGCAGCGGAGTGTGCGCTGATATGAAACTTCCTGGCAGATTAAAACTGTGTGCCCGACCGAGACTCGAACTCGGGACCTTTGCCTTTCGCGGGCAAGTGTTCTACCAACTGAGCTACCGAAGCACGACTCACGTCCGGTACTCACAGCTTTACTTCTGCCAGTATCCGTCTCCTACCTTCCAAACTTTACAGAAGCTCTTCTGCGAACCTTGCAGAACTAGCACTCCTGAAAGAAAGGATATTGCGGAGACATGGCTTAGCCACAGCCTGGGGGATGTTTCCAGAATGAGATTTTCACTCTGCAGCGGAGTGTGCGCTGATATGAAAGTTCCTGGCAGATTAAAACTGTGTGCCCGACCGAGACTCGAACTCGGGACCTTTGCCTTTCGCGGGCAAGTGCTCTACCAACTGATCTACCGAAGCACGACTCACGTCCGGTACTCACAGCTTTACTTCTGCCAGTTTCCGTGTCCTACCTTCCAAACTTTACAGAAGCTCTTCTGCGAACCTTGCAGAACTAGCACTCCTGAAAGAAAGGATATTGCTTAGACATGGCTTAGCCACAGCCTGGGGGATATTTCCAGAATGAGATTTTCACTCTGCAGCGGAGTGTGCGCTGATATGAAACTTCCTGGCAGATTAAAACTGTGTGCCCGACCGAGACTCGAACTCGGGACCTTTGCATTTCGCGGGCAAGTGCTCTACCAACTGAGCTACCGAAGCACGACTCACGTCCGGTACTCACAGCTTTAATTCTGCCAGTATCCGTCTCCTACCTTCCAAACTTTACAGAAGCTCTTCTGCGAACCTTGCAGAACTAGCACTCCTGAAAGAAAGGATATTGCGGAGACATGGCTTAGCCACAGCCTGGGGGATGTTTCCAGAATGAGATTTTCACTCTGCAGCGGAGTGTGCGCTGGTATGAAACTTCTTGGCAGATTAAAACTGTGTGCCCGACCGAGACTCGAACTCAGGACCTTTGCCTTTCACGGGCAAGTGCTCTACCAACTGAGCTACCGAAGCACGACTCACGTCCGGTACTCACAGCTTTACTTCTGCCAGTATCCGTCTCCTACCTTCCAAACTTTACAGAAGCTCTTCTGCGAACCTTGCAGAACTAGCACTCCTGAAAGAAAGGATATTGCGGAGACATGGCTTAGCCACAGCCTGGGGGATGTTTCCAGAATGAGATTTTCACTCTGCAGCGGAGTGTGCGCTGATATGAAACTTCCTGGCAGATTAAAACTGTGTGCCCGACCGAGACTCGAACTCGGGACCTTTGCATTTCGCGGGCAAGTGCTCTACCAACTGAGCTACTGAAGCACGACTCACGTCCAGTACTCACAGCTTTACTTCTGCCAGTATCCGTCTCCTACCTTCCAAACTTTACAGAAGCTCTTCTGCGAACCTTGCAGAACTAGCACTCCTGAAAGAAAGGATATTGTGGAGACATGGCTTAGCCACAGCCTGGGGGATGTTTCCAGAATGAGATTTTCACTCTACAGCGGAGTGTGCGCTGATATGAAACTTCCTGGCAGATTAAAACTGTGTGCCCGACCGAGACTCGAACTCGGGACCTTTGCCTTTCGCGGGCAAGTGCTCTACCAACTGAGCTACCGAAGCACGACTCATGTCCGGTACTCACAGCTTTACTTCTGCCAGTATCCGTCTCCTACCTTCCAAACTTTACAGAAGCTCTTCTGCGAACCTTGCAGAACTAGCACTCCTGAAAGAAAGGATATTGCGGAGACATGGCTTAGCCACAGCCTGGGGGATGTTTCCAGAATGAGATTTTCACTCTGCAGCGGAGTGTGCGCTGATATGAAACTTCCTGGCAGATTAAAACTGTGTGCACGTGCGAGACTCGAACTCGGGACCTTTGCCTTTCGTGGGCATGTGCTCTATCAGCTGAGCTACCAAAGCACGACTCACGTCCGGTACTCACAGCTTTACTTCTGCCAGTATCCGTCTCCTACCTTCCAAACTTTACAGAATCTCTTCTGCGAACCTTGCAGAACTAGCACTCCTTAAAGGAAGGATATTGCGGAGACATGGCTTAGCCACAGCCTGGGGGATGTTTCCAGAATGAGATTTTCACTCTGCAGCGGAGTGTGCGCTGATATGAATCTTCCTGGCAGATTAAAACTGTGTGCCCGACCGAGACTCGAACTCGGTACCTTTGTCTTTTGCGGGCAAGTGCTCTATCAGCTGAGCTACCGAAGCACGACTCACGTCCGGTACTCACAGCTTTACTTCTGCCAGTATCCGTCTCCTACCTTCCAAACTTTACAGAAGCTCTTCTGCGAACCTTGCAGAACTAGCACTCCTGAAAGAAAGGATATTGCGGAGACATGGCTTAGCCACAGCCTGGGGGATGTTTCCAGAATGAGATTTTCACTCTGCAGCGGAGTGTGCGCTGATATGAAACTTCCTGGCAGATTAAAACTGTGTGCCCGACCGAGACTCGAACTCGGGACCTTTGCGTTTCGCGGGCAAGTGCTCTACCAACTGAGCTACCGAAGCACGACTCACGTCCGGTACTCACAGCTTTACTTCTGCCAGTATCCGTCTCCTACCTTCCAAACTTTACAGAAGCTCTTCTGCGAACCTTGCAGAACTAGCACTCCTGAAAGAAAGGATATTGCGGAGACATGGCTTAGCCACAGCCTGGGGGATGTTTCCAGAATGAGATTTTCACTCTGCAGCGGAGTGTTCGCTGATATGAAACTTCCTGGCAGATTAAAACTATGTGCCCGACCGAGACTCGAACTCGGGACCTTTGCCTTTCGCGGGCAAGTGCTCTACCAGCTGAGCTACCGAAGCACGACTCACGTCCGGTACTCACAGCTTTACTTCTGCCAGTATCCGTCTCCTACCTTCCAAACTTTACAGAAGCTCTTCTGCGAACCTTGCAGAACTAGCACTCCTGAAAGAAAGGATATTGCGGAGACATGGCTTAGCCACAGCCTGGGGGATGTTTCCAGAATGAGATTTTCACTCTGCAGCGGAGTGTGCGCTGATATGAAACTTCCTGGCAGATTAAAACTGTGTGCCCGACCGAGACTCGAACTCGGGACCTTTGCATTTCGCGGGCAAGTGCTCTACCAACTGAGCTACCGAAGCACGACTCACGTCCGGTACTCACAGCTTTAATTCTGCCAGTATCCGTCTCCTACCTTCCAAACTTTACAGAAGCTCTTCTGCGAACCTTGCAGAACTAGCACTCCTGAAAGAAAGGATATTGCGGAGACATGGCTTAGCCACAGCCTGGGGGATGTTTCCAGAATGAGATTTTCACTCTGCAGCGGAGTGTGCGCTGGTATGAAACTTCCTGGCAGATTAAAACTGTGTGCCCGACCGAGACTCGAACTCGGGACCTTTGCCTTTCACGGGCAAGTGCTCTACCAACTGAGCTACCGAAGCACGACTCACGTCCGGTACTCACAGCTTTACTTCTGCCAGTATCCGTCTCCTACCTTCCAAACTTTACAGAAGCTCTTCTGCGAACCTTGCAGAACTAGCACTCCTGAAAGAAAGGATATTGCGGAGACATGGCTTAGCCACAGCCTGGGGGATGTTTCCAGAATGAGATTTTCACTCTGCAGCGGAGTGTGCGCTGATATGAAACTTCCTGGCAGATTAAAACTGTGTGCCCGACCGAGACTCGAACTCGGGACCTTTGCATTTCGCGGGCAAGTGCTCTACCAACTGAGCTACTGAAGCACGACTCACGTCCAGTACTCACAGCTTTACTTCTGCCAGTATCCGTCTCCTACCTTCCAAACTTTACAGAAGCTCTTCTGCGAACCTTGCAGAACTAGCACTCCTGAAAGAAAGGATATTGTGGAGACATGGCTTAGCCACAGCCTGGGGGATGTTTCCAGAATGAGATTTTCACTCTACAGCGGAGTGTGCGCTGATATGAAACTTCCTGGCAGATTAAAACTGTGTGCCCGACCGAGACTCGAACTCGGGACCTTTGCCTTTCGCGGGCAAGTGCTCTACCAACTGAGCTACCGAAGCACGACTCACGTCCGGTACTCACAGCAGGTATGGCTAGAGGACAAATGTAAGGATGTAGAGGCTTATCTCACTAGGGGTGAGATAGATACTGCCTACATGAAAATTAAAGAGACCTTTGGAGAAAAGAGTACCACTTGCATGAATATCAAGAGCTCAGATGGAAACCCAGTTCTAAGCAAAGAAGGGAAAGCAGAAAGGTGGAAGGAGTATATAGAGTTTCTATACAAGGGCGATGTACTTGAGGACAATATTATGGAAATGGAAGAGGATGTAGATGAAGATGAAATGGAAGATATGCTACTGTGTGAAGAGTTTGACAGAGCACTGAAAGAGTCGAAACAATCAGTTTAATAAGTCATGGCTGCAAAATACTAATGCGAATTCTTTACCGAATGGAAAAACTGATAGAAGCCAATCTTGGGGAAGATCAGTTTGGATTCCGTAGAAATATTGGAACACGTGAGCCAATACTGACCCTACGGCTTATCTTAGAAGCTAGATTAAGGAAAGGCAAACCTACATTTCTAGCATTTGTAGACTTAGAGAAAGCTTTTGACAATGTTGACTGGAATAGTATCTTTCTAATTCTAAAGGTGGCAGGGGTAAAATACAGGGAGCGAAAGGCTATTTACAAATTGCACAGAAACCAGATGGCAGTTATAAGAGTCGAGGGGCATGAAAGGGAAACAGTGGTTGGAAGGGAGTAGACAGGGCTGTAGCCTATCCCCGATGTTATTTGGTCTGTATATTGAACAAGCAGTGAAGGAAACAAAAGAAAAATTCAGAATAGGTATTAAAATCCATGGAGAAGAAATAAAAACTTTGAGGTTCGCCGATGACATGGAAATTCTGTCAGAGACAGCAAAGGACTTGGAAGAGCAATTGAACAGAATGGATAGTGCCTTGAAGGGAGGATATAATATGATCATCAACAAAAGCAAAAGGAGAGTAGTGGAATGTAGTCGAATTAAGTCGTGTGATGTTGAGGGTATTAGATTAGGAAATGAGACACTTAAAGTAGTAAAGGAGTTTTGCTATTTGTGTAGCGTTTCTGAAGAAGAGAAATTTGTTAACATCGAGTATAGATTTTTGTGTCACGAAGTCATTTCTGAAAGTATTTGTATGGAGTGTAGCCATGTATGGAAGTGAAACATGGACGATAAATAGTTTGGACAAGAAGAGAATAGAAGCTTTCAAAATGTGATGCTATAGAAGAATGCTGAAGATTAGATGGGTAGATCACATAACTAATGAGGAGGTATTGAATAGGATTGGGGAGAACAGAAGTTTGTGGCACAACTTGACTACAAGAAGGGATCGATTGGTGGGACACCTTCTGAGGTATCAAGGGATCACCAATTTAGCATTGGAGGGCAGTGTGGAGGGTAAAAATCGTAGAGGGAGGCCAAGAGCTGAATACACCCAGCAGATTCAGAAGGATGTAGGTTGCAGTAGGTACTGGGAGATGAAGAAGCTTGCACAAGTTAGAGTAGCATGGAGAGCTGCATCAAACCAGTCTCAGGACTGAAGACAACAACAACAACAACAACATTCTTAATCATTAGGGAGTAAATGGTTTAGGATGTGAGCATTACAATTTCAATGTTAAAATGGACAATTTTTAGATAGGAGCTGCGCTGCTTAGAAAGAAAATGATGTAGGACAGATTGAATAAAAGTATGCTGCCGATCCTGTTTGTGGGTGAGTACAGTGAGAAAGATCTTCTAAATGCAATGTAGGCAGTACTGGTCTTTTTGGATTGCACCAAAAAGATGCAAACTCTGAACAAATGCTCCAACAGTAATTAAGTTTCATTCTTGATAATTTTGTTCTGTTTTCTTGCCAATTGGCAGTCATTTTCCTCATCACTATTTTCTACCTGAGGCTAACTTGAGGCTATTTGCAAATGGTCTGTTGCTGATACTATACCCATCTGCTTTGACTTGTGATGTCATGCTGAGACTCAATGTTTTTGAGTATTTGTGTTTGTAGATTGTGTGTTGTATTTGGTGGCACTCTCTTGTGCTGGATGTTTGTTAGTGAGTTGTTTGACATGAATTGAATGTTTCAGATTGTTATTGAAAGAATTTGTGCTGGATTTATGGTGAGTTACTTTGAATTTGCATATTTTGGCTGATGGATCCATTTTTATGTTTGGAAATATTAAGCCATGTGTTTCTTGTGGTCTGAGATTTAATGTTTTTCTCTTTTCTTCAGTTGTGAAGAAGATACAGACATTTATGAGTAGGTCATTGTTTGTTGCAATGGGCAAAGTTGTTTGTATGTATTAAAATTGGTGGTGATGAGTTTTCATGAAATTTTGGAATTTCCTTGTTACTGTTTGGTAACTGCTGGATTGTTATTGGTAGGTATCATGGGTATTGATGTACAATCGTTCGTTAGGATTCATTTCTGAGATTAGTCATGGGAGCATGGTTTGGTTTGTTCCACTGAGAACTTTGGTTTAGATAGAGTAAGTGAAAGTGTGGTATCTAGGGCTTTGCTTGAGCTATGAGGTTGAAGTGAAATTTGCATCACCATGTTTTAGAGTGTTTGGTTCCTGGTATCGAGGGCTCTTTTGGAGGTATGTAGGTCAAGTGAAAGTTGTGTTGAGTTTTTGAGTTCTGTATGGGCCTTCATTTGAGATATATAGGTCAATAGTTTCCATTTTTGTAATTTTTTTTGTTAAATTTTGAGGATTTTGTGTGTTTGATATTTGGGCAAATATTTGTTTTGCAGTGATGTCATTATTGCCAGTGAGTGGAATAGATCACTATTCTTTTGAAGTTGTGATTGTTTATTCATGTCATGCCACATTAGTAAATGTATATAATGTGAAGGTGCTGTGAGAATGCCCAATGCCTTGAAGACCCATCGACAAAATGACTGTTGTTAAACACTAGCATCACTATCCCCAGTATCCCACTTATAGTGTGATGCAATATGTGATCAGAATAGGTGGATACGTGCGTCAGTGTTTGAAATCTTAATATTTGTTCAAATGCATACTCATAGGTACTTCTTTTGAAGTTGATTTGTATGTCTTTGGCAGCGGAGTGGTGTATTCTACATATAAAATACATGTTACCAATCAGTACATACTTAATTCTTTTGTAATTTGACATGTAGTGATGTTATTCTAATTTGACATCTAGTGACGATATTCTATGTATGTTTGTTCATTTCATTTCATTACTGCTCAGTTCTATCAAAAAGTATTCAATAATTCATTCATTATCCTTTGGGTTTGTTTTTTCCCCAGAAACACATCAAAGATCCAGTACCACACCAGAACTTCAGGAATGTAGAACCAAACGCTCTCTGCCACCACCCTATATTTTCTGGGATGGTTACTAAGGATTCCCAAGATCATTGTTTTATATTTTACCATCTTTGCCAAATTAATGTATCTAGTAATGTATTAATGTTATGGCACTGTCAATATTAGTATCATAGATACACTTTAAGAAAATAAAATGGTTTACTTCCACTGTGAAAACCCATTCTCATAAAATGTTTATTGAAGTTGATGATTCTTGTATCTCTTGTGTTGGAGTTACTGTTGCAGTGAATGTGAGTTTTTAGTATGATATGTTAAAAACAACTGCAGTATAATAAATTTGTTTATTGCAAAAGGAGTTATGTCTCTTACATATATCATCTTATTTTATATGTGTGTTGTTCACAATCCCTGCTTCCACTCCTGCCCCAAGAAAGTTATTACAGAATCATTGCATAATGTTACATCGTGTGTGTGTGTGTGTGTGTGTGTGTGTGTGTGTGTGTGTGTGTGTGTGTGTTGGAAAGTGGGGGGTAGGGGTGGGGAGAGGAGAGTGCATGCACTCTTGAGAAGAGGGTATAGGTCCATTCACTGATGATTATAGGTCCAAGGATAATATTTTTCGACCGAGTTGGTTAGATTTCTTCAAAAGTAAAGCTGAGAAAGCATGAAATTACAATATTTTGTCATTGGCTCTGCATGGAATGTTGAATGTTTTGTTATAATATATTCAATTACTCAAAATTTATTCGCTTAGTGTGAACTGTTCGACATCAGCAGTATTAGGTATAAATCTAATACCTATTAGTGACATGTGAAAATTTCTGCCAGACTACAACTTCAATCCACATTTCTCTCTCATTGTGAGAAAACATTCCATGAGTTTGCAGTCAGATGCTACTGAATCAGTCTCTTGATTGCATAACTTCCAGCAATCTGAATGTGAGTGGGATGAAGAAATACTGAATATTCATCTGTCCTAGAAGCCTGTATATGTTTAGAATAAGGTATAATGAGACCATTGTAACAAATTCAGACGATGATACACAGCTTCTTATTTGTCATGTATGGAGTTCTTTTTCTTTGATTCTTTCCACACATCACCTCTCCTCTGCTTGTAACTTCGGATTGATCAGTCTGTGAGAGTACGTAATGGGCTATGAAAATGAACATGAATTTACAACAGTTTCTTCTAGATATATACAGTTTCGTTTGGCCTTTTAGCTGCAACATGATCTTGAATAAATAGCACAAGTAGAGATAGCAGCAATTGCGGCCAGTGCTTGATTTGTAAAAAAAACAGTACCTGTACTGTGATCTACCAGGGACTGTTTTTTTAATTGATGTCTTAAAACATTATTTAAATTCTTTTTTTTATCAGAGGTATTGGTACAGAATACTATCACATATCAAGCACTGGTTATAACAACAAAAGTAGTTGTCTGGTTTAAAATAGTGGCACCAATAACTGTACCTGGGTTCCTTTGTCATCTTACAGGAATAAAAAAGGAAGATTAATGTTTGACAATATTATAAAAAGGATAGTTGCTACTCACCATATAGTGGAGGTGCTGATTCACAGTTAGGCACAATAAAAATATTATCAAACAAAGCTTTCAGTCAAACAGGCATTCGTCACAATTACATAACATATATTCAGTATCTCCACTATATGGTGAGTAGCAAGTACCGTTTTCATAACATTGTCATTATTACATAATGGATTTTCCACTGTGTGAAGATTAGTGTGTAATGTCCCATTGACCACAGTAGTAAGGACAGACTCAGGTTTCTACCAACAGACAGCACATGCAATGGATACCTTGCCAAGAGTGGAGCTTATCTCTTACTATGTGGTCTCCATCTAAATGGTCACGATCTTCCTCAAGGCTTTTCACATCAGATCTGTGACTGAGTAGCAGGCAACTGATTGTTGCCTCATACCGAATCAGTGATAAGTAAAGAAAATAAAATGAGAGGAAATTTATTCAGGGCATAAGCTTGAAACAGATATTAAATAGACGGATTCTTTGACCAAAGGCTGGCTTACACTACACAAAGTGTTTTCACATTTTATCTGCTTTCCTTTCCTGATTTTCTTCAGCTGATGTGCGTGGCACAGCTGTTTCTGCCAGATGGATTTTCATTTCCTTACAATGCAAATGAAGATGGAAAAAATTCTGCTTAAGTCAAACAAGGTAAAAAATATGGAAATTCCACATAACTGCAAAAGAATGAAATACTGCATAACTGGAGCTTCAGTAGTTACATGAGGCTATTTGTCTGAATGGAGGTTGAGAAAAATGGTTCAAATGGCTCTGGGCACTATGGGACTTAACATCTGAGGACTTAGAACTATGTAAACCTAAGTAACCTAAGGACATCACACACATCCATGCCCGAGGCAGGATTCGAACCTGCGACCGTAGAGGTCGCGCAGTGCCAGACTGAAGCGCCTAGAACCGCTCTACCACACCGGCCGGCAGAGGCTGAGAAGCTGGAAGACTTCAGAAAGGCTTGCGGAGAATCAACATTTGGAGGAGCTGCTGGCACTGTGAATAACTGTCGAGACAGATATCCGTGTTTATGCACTGCTTTCTAGTGAGCAACACTTTGTCATCGAAGAGGTCATTCCAGTTTCCATCAGCTGAAGTCTTGGTACAAGAACTGCTCTTCACACAACAATGACCTGTGCCTGTGCACATTTTTGCATTTATGGAAAAGCAAAGTCAGTTACATTATATTTGTTTTTTTTTCAGTGATAGTATGTCTATAGGTAATAAGTTTCCAGTAACAATACAGTGAGAGAGAGAAAGAAGACGAAATGGGTTGTGGCTAAGACTGTGAATTTGTTTGTTTATCAGGTGCATAGTATGATGATGTAAATTCTTTATCAGAAGCCATCAACTGATTTGGACATACACCTACAAGAATGAAGTCACTTCTCTTGTCTGGATGAAAACAGTTTAAAATAATGTGGGAAATAATCTGGGCAATAATTTACTTATTTCTGCAATCTTGTCTGGGAAAAAGAACTTCTTAATACAGACTCTGCTTCTGTCTATTTAACAAACTAATACTAATGACACAATTTCTGTGACTGAAAAGCAAATGTCTAGTTGGGGGCACTGGCTTAATTGTGTAACTTAAGCCATAGCTATTGTAAATGTAAATGATGTGGTTGAGAGATGGTTATGGCAGTTCACTTCATGGTGTATGGATGGTGAGTGCCATGTCTAGACTTTTGTGAGGGGATTTGCGTGGAGGGGGGGCTGCTTTTGTGAAAGTTTACACTGTCATCTCATATCGGTAACTGAGTAAGCTGATCACCAAACAAAAAGATAGCATATTTGTAGTTTATTTGTTGTAGTAAACATGATGCTACCACAGGGTTTCAATGTCTGCCTGATGTCTCTCCTGCTATGCAGTGCTGTGACAGGAGACCTCAGCAACGTCTATTGACATGCATCTGGCTGGTGTTAGGCACTTTTCTGGATCACTGAAGCCCACTCACAAGAGTTTCATTAACATATTGATGGCAACAATACAATTAACTCTGAAATTCACACTGTCTGAGAAAGCAGAGAAATGTGATTGTGATTTTTGCAGAAAACTTGCTGAACATATCAACAATGTTTTGTGTTCAGTAGCTGCAGAAGACTGTTATCAAGACTGCTATGCTAAATTATTGTCAACCCCCCCCCCCCCCCCCCTCTGTTTGAAATGGGGGCCACACTCTAGGTACCAAGTTTCATGCCGCTTTGTAAGAAATGTGCAATTTTCTAAATTCTTCAGAAAAATCCCAATTTTCACTGTAGGATTTATTGCAGAAAGTCAATGAATGACTCCCAGACTCAGATTATTATAAAAATGCTTAGAATACAAATTCACCAAACATTACATTTATGGAGTCATTCCACAAATATTCAATGATCCATCTCCAAATCTCCAGTCTGGTTGAGGTCCATTGATGATATATCTTCATGATCTGGATTCAGGGCCAAGGCAACCTATCTACATTCTTTCAGAACCTCAACAGCATTTCTCCTATCTGCTTCACCTGATCCTCCTCTACACAATGTGCCACCTTCCTGGAAGTTGACCTCCACCTTTGTGATGGCTCCATCCACACCTCAGTCAACATCAAACTCACTCACTACCAGCAGTACGCATTTTGACAGCTGCCATCCCCTCTACACAAAAAATCCCCCCCCCCCCTCTCCACATACAGCTTAGCCACTTGTGGAAGACATACCTGCTCTGATGAAAACTCCCTTGCCCTGTATGCTGAAGGGCTAACAAAGCCCTTTGCAGACAGCAACTTTCCCCCAATCTAGTCCACAAAAAATTTCCTGTGCCATATCCTCACACATCTCTCTCCCACCACCCCCAACAATCAGCTAAAAGAAGCATCCCCTTATCAGCCAATATCTCTCTGGAGTGGAACAAGTAACCATATTATTCACCAGGGCTTTATCTCTCATCTTGCCCTGAAAGAGTGACATCCTACCCAAGATCCTACGCACCCCTCCTAAAGTGGTGTTTCTTTGCCCACCCAACCTACACATCATCCTAGTGTATCTCTGTGCCACTCCCACTCTCATCCACTTATCACAGAGATCATATACATGTGGCAGACCAAAGTACAAGATCTGCCTAATTCACCCACCCAGCACCTACTATTCTAGTCATATGACTGGCTCAGCCCATCCAACTGATGAAAGATCACCTAAATACGAATTTTGGTGCTTTACTTAAATGTGGTACATCTACTACCAGCAAAATATAAGGAAGAAGTAAGAAATTAATCTAAGGAGTAGATTTATAGGAAATGGAGTTACTTCAACTTGCTAAGTTTCAAGTTCCTCATCTGTACAATAGAAGTATGTATTCTGCTGCCCCCACCTCAAAAAAGTTAATCTGCAGTTCTCAAATCCAAAATGGTGCATGTCAGTCAGTGTTTAGGAAGCTACTGTTGATTGCTTTAGCACTGCAGATAATCTGGCTGGATTATGAAAACCTACCTAATTTGGGATATCTTTAACGCAACACACAGCTGCAAGTTCCTGAGGGGGGGGGGGGGGGGGGGGGGGGGGGGGGGGGGAGGGGGGGGGAATAAATAAATAAAAAAAATGGAATGCTATAAAATAATAATAGAGCATTTGTGTACATAGTACACAGATCTACAAAAGCAAACTTAAGAGAGAGTGACATACAAGGGCAGTCAGATTAATACAAAAAAGGTGGGAAAAAAGTAAGTAAACTATTCATTAACACAGAAGTACTTGCCACAGTTGTTAACATATTTTTATTCCACTGTAACTGCCTTACAAAGGGGTCAAAGCCTTTGTGAAAAAATATTTGCAGTTACCAGGCACACACATCTTTATCTGAAGCAAAGGGACAGCCATAAATGTTTTTCTTCAGGGCTCTAAAAATATGGGAATCAAATGGGGAGAGATTGCGACTTTATGGGGAACGTGTAAGTGTTTCCCAGGAAAACTTCTACAGCATACTCTACAACCTTGGCAGGCATTTTATACACAGGTTGCTTATACTATGCTACAGAGTTTTGTCTGGGAAGCTTCCACACAACCTCCATGCAGCTCCCATCTCTCCTAATATGATTTCCATATTTTTGGAACCCCAAAGAAACATTCTTGGCCATTCGTTTGGTTCACACCAAGAGGTGCACACATGGATGCAATCATAGTTTTCATAGACAACCACAAACAGTTTTCCATGAACCAATTGACCATCTTGTCTCACAGCTATGGTGATTACTTTTGAAATACTAAATAGTTTACTTACTTTTTTTCCTAGGTTCGGATCCCATGCAGAGGCAATCACAAATATTTTTCAATTCTGCTATGTTGACTCAATGATAAATCTATAATGGCAAATTCATGATTAGGTTGGGATTTCTTAATTAACACATACTCTGCCTGTAAACCCCCCCCCCCCCCCCCCCCCCCCACACACACACACCACAAACACACACACCACACAAAAATTCATAAGACCAATTTTGTGTATCGGTTTCTTTGGGTGGCAGAGGGGAGAAGGACATAGCTGACAAGAGACATATAAAACTGGACATTATAACCAATCCATAATGGAGATGCTCAATGTGACAGTATGCAATGATTCTGCAATTACTTTCTCTGGGTGGGGATGGGAGCAGGGATTGCGAACAACACACATATAAAATGGGACCTTATAACACATGTAAGACACACAACTCATTTTTCAATAAATAAATTTATTTTACTATAGTTGTTTTTAACATATACTAAAAAATCACATTCATTGCAACAGTAACTCCAACACAAGAGATACAAGTGTTATTCACTTCAATAAACAATTTATGACAGTGGGTTTTCACAGTGCAGTGTAAACCATTTCATTTTCTTAAAGTGTATTAATATGTTACCGGACATATTAATTTGGCACATATGGTAAAATAAAAATAATGATCTTGGGTATTGGCTGTGGCCAAACCGTAGTAACCACCCCAGAAAATGTAGGTTGGTAGCAGAGAATGTTTGGTTGTGCAAGTCTGTAGTCATGCTGTTGTGATACTGGATGTGCAATGTGTTTCTGAAAATAAATCAAAGGTATATTGAATTAATTATTCAATTTTTTTGACGGAACTTGGCAGTAATGGAAAGAACAAACATAAGTAGAATAGCATAACTAGATGTCAAATTAGAATAACATTACTACATGTCAAATTAGAATAACATCACTACATGTCAAAATACAAAAGAATTAAGTATGTATTCATCAATAACATGAATTTTCTATGTAGGATACATCACTCTGTAAATCAATCTCAAATGAAGTACCTAGGAGTAAAAACTCCTACATCTGAGCACATATTAAGTTGTCAAATGGTGAAACATATAATCAGCTAATCTGATTATGTATTACATTCACATTGCAAGTGGGCAGCTGAAGACAGTGATGCTACAGATTTGATGATGATGATGGTGATGTGTGCTTTGTTGGCACTCAACTGTGTCGTTATCAGCGTCAGTACAAATTCCCAACCTATGCTCAGTCCAATCTCGCCACTTTCATGAATGATGATAAAATGATGAAGACAACACAAACACCCAGTCATCTCGAGGCAGGCGAAAAATCTCTGACCCCGCAGTGAATCGAACCCGGGACGCCAAGCTCAGGAAGTGAGAACGCGACCACGAGACCATGAGCTGTGGACTGCTATGGAGTTACCGACAGTCTTTATGTAGGTGCATGTTCAAGGCATTTAGCATTCTAACAGCACCTTCACATTATATACATTTACTAATGACATAAACCACCACAATTTCAAAATAATAGAGATTTCTTCTACTCATTCATCATATTCTGTACATCCCACCAAGAAGGTGAACCTACAGGGCTAAGGAACAAGCAAAGATGCATATTAACAAAAGACAACCAAACATTGCTAAGCTGTATACAATATTAATAAGAAACTATCACAATACTGCTTAATACTAGTTCTGTTTATGCCAGTTAAATGTGTTCTTGTGAATTAGAAAGAAAGCTGCTGCTACTTCAGTTACATTAGGTAGCTGCAGGCTGTCTTAACAGAAACTTAATATTTACTTCATTAATCAAGTTTTTTCAAAGAAAAAAAGTAACCTAAATATGTAATTACACAGGACAGTTTACAAAACACTATTTGGCATCCATCTAAAGAAGGAATCAAATCCTTGCACTAAGATAATCAGTGGAAGGAGTCACTAATGAGGTATGTTTTAAATTTTCCTTTGAATTGGCTGAGATAACTAATTCCTTGCAGTATGTTAGATGGAAGCTTCTCAAATATCTTCATACCATAGTACATAACATTGTGAAATCCTAGGTAAGGATGCAAAGTTTGCACAAAAGTTATATTTGTGCCTTGTATTAATAGGGCAGATCACAGTTCAACTTGAACTGATTTTTCACAACCACACTACACTTTGACTAAAATATCTCTGTGCTTGTGGAAGTGTCTAGGAGTCAGCCAACTGCAGTTCTTTCTTGACACCTATGTGACCACTATAATGATTGATTTTTAGGCACCACACAGCTTTCTCAGGTACAGTATGATGCATCTACATCTACATACGTACTCCGCAATCCACAATAAGGTGCACGGCGGAGGGTACCTGTTCCACACCCAAACAGAACGAGGGAAAAATGACTGCCTATATGCCTCTGTACGAGCCCTAATCCCTCTCATCTTTGTGGTCTTTCCACAAAATATAAGTTGGTGGCAGTAAAATTGTACTGCAGTCAGCCTAAAATGCTGGTTCTCTAAATTTCCTCAGTAGCAATTCATGAAAAGAATGTCTCCTTTCCTCCAGAGATTCCCACCTGAGTTCCTGAAACATTTCTGTAACACTTGCGTGATGATCAAACCTACCAATAACAAATCTATAGGTCGTATTAGTGTTTTATAAGTAGTCTCCTTTGCAGATGAACCACATCTTCCCAAAATTCTACCAATGAACCAAAGATGACTATCCACCTTCCCCACAACTGCTATTACATGCTTGTCCCACTTCATATCGCCCTGCAATGCTACGCCCAAATGTTTAATCAACGTGACTGTGTCAAGCGTTACACTACTAATGGAGTATTCAAACATTACGGGATTCCTTTTCCTATTCATTTGCATTAATTTACATATATCTATATTTAGAGTTAGCTGCCATTCTTTACACCAATCACGAATCCTGTCCAAGTCATCTTGTATCTTCCTACAGTCACTCAACGATGACACCTTCCCGTACACCACAGCATCAGCAGCAAACAGTCGCACATTGCTATCCACCCTATTCAAAAGATCATTTATGTGGATAGAAAACAACAGCGGACCTACCACACTTCCCTGGTGCACTCCAGATGATACCCTCACCTCCAATGAACACTCACCATTGAGGGCAATGTACAGGGTTCTATTACTTAAGAAGTCTTCGTACCACTCACATACTTGGGAACCAATCCCATATGCTCATCCCTTAGTTAGGAGTCTGCAGTGGGGCACTGAGTCAAAAGCTTTTCTGAAGTCAAGGAATATGGCATCCATATGATACCCTTCATCCATGGTTCGCAAAGTATCAGGTGAAAAAAGGGCAAGTTGCGTTTCACAGTAGTGATGCTTTCTAAAGCAACTTCTCTGTATCAAGGAAAATCATTATATTCGAACTGAGAATATGTTCAAGAATCCTGCAACAAACCGATGTTAAGGATATTGGTCTGTAATTTTGAGGATTCATCCTTCTACGCTTCTTATATGCAGGCATCACCTGTGCTTTATTCCAGTTACTCGGGACTTTACACTGGGCAAGAGATTCGCGATAAATGCAAGCTAAGTAAGGAGCCAATGCAGTGGAGTACTCCTCGTAAAACCAAATTGGAATCCCATCAGGACCTGGCGATTTATTTATTTTCAACCCATTCAGCTGCTTCACGACCCCAGGGATGTATATCACTATGTCCTCCATACGGGAATCTGTATGAGACTCAAACAGTGGTATGTTTGTACAATCCTCCTGCATGAAAGATTTCTCAAATGCTAAATTTGAGAGTCAAGGGGAGAGCCAACTGTTGCCCCATTCACCATCCCCACTGATGTACTTCTGCTCTAAAGATGGATATTTAACAAAAACCTTGTGGTATAAAAGAGTACAATGATTGCTTGTGCTATTTAGAAGTAGATCTAAATATTCCATAACAGTAACATGAGCAGTGACAGAGACCAATATGTTCATTATTTTTACTTTTCAGCCAATAAGCTGGCTGGTAATTTGTAAATAGCCAGTATGGAGCCATAAACACAAAAAAGACACAGAGTGTATAACCAATGTAATCTATACCATTTTGATAGAAACAGACCAAAGATCCTTGGAACATAGCATTATTTTTAATTAATCAAAATACACACAAACTATATCCAAAGAACAAAATCAGTTTACTTAAAAGTGATCCACTTCTCTATTATAAACGGTAGATTGGCGTAAAGTCATGATTCCACCTGCCTGTTTTGATCAGTAATGCCACCAACATGGTGTACACTATTTCAAGCCCATGTAATATGGGGACCACGACGTCACTCATTATACCTGCAAACAAACATAAATAATGTGAGGTATTTAACTCGAGCAATAGACTGAAACTAACAGGACAACCAAATGAATAGGGCAAACTAAATAAATGACAGTAACAATAATGACATCACTGCAAAAATGACATCACTGCCAAAAATCAAGCACACAAAATCCTAAAAATTTAACAAAAAGCATTACAAAAATGAAAACTATTGGTGTTGTATATTTCGTATGACCTATATAGCTCAAATGAAGACCTCAATACTAGTAACCCATACAGACCTCAAAAACTCAACACAATTTTCACTTGACCTACATGCCTCCAACAAAGCCCTGGATACCATGAACCAACCATTCTAAAACAGGGTGTTGCAACTTCACCCTCATAGCTCAAGCAAAGTCCTAGATACCACACTTTCACTTACTCTATCTAAACCAAAGTTCTCAGTGGAACAAACCAAACCATGCTCACATGACTAATCTCAGAAATGTATCCTAACCAACGATGGTACCTCAATACCCATGATACCTACCAATAACAATCCAGCAGTTACCAAACACTAACAAGGAAATTCCGAAATTTCATGAAAACTCTCATCACCACCTATTTTAATACACACAAACAACATTGCCCATTGTAACAAGCAATGACCTACTCATAAATGTCTGTATCTTCTTCACAACTGAAGAAAAGAGAAAAACATTAAATCTCAGACCACAAGAAACACATGGCACTAATATTTCCAAACATAAAAATGGATCCATCAGCCAAAATATGCAAATTCAAAGTACCTCACCATAAATCCAGCACAAATTCTTTCAATAACAATCTGAAACATTCAATTCATGTCAAACAACTCACTAACAAACATCCAGCACAAGAGAGTGCCACCAAATATAACACACAATCTACAAACACAAATGCTCAAAAACATTTGAGTCTCACCATGACATCACAGGTTAAAGCAGATGGGCATAGCATCAGCAACTGACCTTGTGTGAATAACCTCATGTTAGCCACAGGTAGGAAATAGTGATGAGGCAATGACTGCCAATTGGCAAGAAAACAGAACAAAATTATCAAGAATGAAACTTAATTAGTGTTGGAACATTTGTTCCGAGTTTGCATCTTTTTGGTACAACCCAAAAAGGCCAGTACTGCCTACTTTGCATTTAGGAGATCTTTCTCACTGTACTCACCCACAAACAGCATTGACAGCATACTTTTATTCAATCTGTCCTACAGCATTTTCTTGCTATGCAGCACAGCTAAGATCTAAAAATTATCCATTCTAACACTGAAATTCTAATACTGACAACCTAAGTTCAACAACTCCATTACTTAACATTTCAACATGTTTATATGATGATTACCTTTGAAGAATCCTTCCAACAGCCACTACAACAGTACTAAATTGCATAAAACACAGCTATGATAGATCTGCCATTTATAATGTTTATGAGTACAACACTACATGTCACAGTATTAAATAAAACCTATACATTTATATGCTATGGGAACATACGATATTCTAACCACAATCATTTTAACCATTCAGCTTATTTGCCACCCAGAATGCGAATGTATATCACTTTTCCTGTTTTCTATCCAACAATTTTGCATTCCGCTTTTCACCTCTTAGAAATCACAATAGCTCAAAGTCTATTGCTGAGTTACTACAACAGTTCCACGCAGCACCTACCACCTCGACAGAAAACTTAACAAACACAACACAACACACTAACACAGTAATTTCTGCCCGCCAAAAATTTCGTCTTCAAAGATCACACTCACAACGCCTTCGACTGTATGTGATAACTTCTGTGAACTACGTCACTTCCCATGTTTCGCTTCGCTACACTCTTGTGTAACCAAACACATCCTGTAGCCTTTTTTACCACTAGTAAAGGGTTATTCATAACACTCGTACTACATTCTATTATTTTGCTGTTAGTCATCTTATCTATTTCTTCTTTAACTGCTTCTTTCAAGCTCACTGGTATTGGATAAGGTTTACAGAAAAATGGAGTATTATTTTTGATCTTAAATTTACATACGTAGTCACTAATAGTACCTGGACTATCAGAAAATACCATTTCGTATTACAATAGAATTTTAGAATTCAATTTTTGGTTGTTGTTAAATATTAAGAATTCACTTACTTTATTTTGTATGTCAGCTGGGTGTGATGGATGATTTAAGCCTTCAATTTCTGGTAACAATTGTGCTGTCACTGTTAGTCGTAAACGGTGATTCTCAGTTATTTGTTTACTTTTTTAGGGGTCTGTCACAAACTTTACCCAGTGTTTATCGCCTTCTAGTCCAAAATAAAGACAACTGTCCTCAAAATTCAATATGACATTAAATTCTGATCGCCAGTCTAGACCCAATAACACATCTCTATTGATGTTTTCCACTACTAAAAGTGTCTGATGAGATGGGACAATCCCAGTGCTGCAGTTCACCTGAGTGTCGTATTTCACAACTTTACTTTTGGTTCCAGAAATGTATACTGTATACACTCTTGTTATCAGTAATAGCAGTAAGTTATGTTTATTTTTCAATGTATTAAAGAAACCACTAGAAATAATTGACACTTCACTACTAGAAACAATAAATATGTTGACGTCTAAAACTTTTACCTTTTCAGCTATAATTGGTTGTAGATTAACTGTAGTTAAGCTAGGTTCTTCTAGTAACAACCATTCTTTGGTAGGTACTTTATGCATAAAGCTAACATATTTATCATAAGCTAGGCCATCTAATGTATTCCAACACCCTGGATCCAGATCGCACAACGTTTTCCTCGTTATTTGCAATCACAGGCTGGTTACCAAACCGGCATATTGCATTACCAGTTTGTACTCTATTACTACTAGGTGTAAATTCCTGTGATGTTACTGGGCCTATATTCGAAAGTGGATGTCTCTCTTGATAATTTTCGTCACCACCATTCCGATTGCACTGGTGTACTGTGGCCAAATTAGTCTCATGTGTCTTAAAATTATTACTACTACTATTATTATTTCTTCAACAGGAATTCTGACCTTCATTTTGATGTAAGTTCTCATTTCAGTCTTTATTCAAGGCATCCAGTGTGTCTACAAAGGATAACCATTTTTCTACAGTCTACAGTCTTCCTTATTAAGATTCTAACTAATCCCTCTTTCTCCATGGGTTTATCCAAGTAATTTTCTCATGTCAGATACCAGTCAAAATATCTTCTCATAGTTCCCCACATACTGTTATAATACTTTGGGCCCCACAAATCAGATAATAACTTTTCTTGAGCACTGACTGACCTGTACTCCTCCTCAAACTTTTTATGGAGGTCAGCCCAAGACGAAAACTTCTCACTGTTCACAGTGCTCCATTCTGAAGCTTCTCCCAAAAGGTACCTTACCACGAATTCTATTTTTTCCGAGTCTTTCCAGTTTTTAAGCAAGGCTTGGTTAAATCGTTTTAAAAAATGAGTTGGGTGTACATCCCCATCTGGCTTAAATTTTGGAAACTGCCTAGACAATCCTGAATTTGTTCCCCATTGTAAATCTGTCATGACTTCACTAGTCAATACGACGTTAAAAGAAGTTGCTTTTTTATCTACTCTATCCTGATTAATTCATTGACATTCCACTTACTGTCATTGACTTAATAAGAGAGAGTTCCAGACATGGAGTCGGAGGTTATTTTCGTGGCAACTTTTCTGTCTATCATCTCCTCTACGTATTTCTCCAGACCACTTATATTTATAGTGTCTGAAGTTGCTAGTGCTTCCTTAAAATTTCTTTCCACACTCTCAACTCGAGTGTTGACGCCTGCAATTTGTGATTGGACAATGTTGTTGTTGTTGTTGTTGTTGTTGTTGTTGTGTGGTCTTCAGTCCTGAGACAGGTTTGATGCAGCTCTCCATGCGATAGGGATCAGCTTATCCTGTCTTTTCCATTTACATATACATTTTTATTATCACATAACATGCCTTATACAATCAAAGATTGTGACATAGGTGACTTGTCAGTTTTACACTATATATATAAAATAGAAAGAAACTTCCACATGGGAAAAATATATTAAAAACAATGATTCCAAGACTTACCAAGCGGGAAAGTGCCGGTAGACAGGCACAATAAAATAACACACAAACACACACACACAAAATTTCGAGCCTTTGCAACCGGCGGCCAAACAAAGATTCCAAGACTTACCAAGGGGGAAAGCACCGGTAGACAGGCACAATAAAATAACACACAAACAGGCACACACACACAAAATTTCGAGCTTTCGCAACCGGTGGCTGCTTCGTCAGGAAAGAGGGAAGGAAAAGGAAAGATGAAAGGATGTGAGTTTTAAGGGAGAGGGTAAGGAGTCATTCCAATCCCGGGAGCGGAAAGACTTACCTTAGGGGGAAAAAAGGGATAGGTATATACTCGCGCACACACACATATCCATCCATACATACACAGCCACAAGCAGACACACACACAGGGTGTTTCAGAAATGACCGGTATATTTGAAACGGCAATAAAAACTAAACGAGCAGCGATATAAATACACCGTTTGTTGCAATATGCTTGGGACAACAGTACATTTTCAGGCGGACAAACTTTCGAAATTACAGTTGTTACAATTTTCAACAACAGATGGCGCTGCAAGTGATGTGAAAGATATAAAAGACAACGCAGTCTGTGGGTGCGCCATTCTGTACGTCGTCTTTCTGCTGTAAGTGTGTGCTGTTCACAACGTGCAAGTGTGCTGTGGACAACATGGTTTATTCCTTAGAACAGAGGATTTTTCTGGTGTTGGAATTCCACCGCCTAGAACACAGTGTTGTCGCAACAAGACGAAGTTTTCAACAGAGGTTTAATGTAACCAAAGGACCGAAAAGCGATACAATAAAGGATCTGTTTGAAAAATTTCAACGGATTGGCAAAGTGACGGATGAACGTGCTGGAAAGGTAGGGCGACCGCGTACGGCAACCACAGAGGGCAACGCACAGCTAGTGCAGCAGGTGATCCAACAGCGGCCTCGGGCTTCCGTTCGCCGTGTTGCACCTGCGGTCCAAATGACGCCAACGTCCACGTATCGTCTCATGCGCCAGAGTTTACACCTCTATCCATACAAAATTTAAACGCGGCAACCCCTCAGCGCCGCTACCATTGCTGCACGAGAGACATTCGCTAACGATATAGTGCACAGGATTGATGACGGCGATATGCATGTGGGCAGCATTTGGTTTACTGACGAAGCTTATTTTTACCTGGACGGCTTCGTCAGTAAACAGAACTGGCGCATATGGGGAACCGAAAAGCCCCATGTTGCAATCCCATCGTCCCTGCATCCTCAAAAAGTACTGGTCTGGGCCGCCATTTCTTCCAAAGGAATCATTGGCCCATTTTTCAGATCCGAAACGATTACTGCATCACGCTATCTGGACATTCTTCGTGAATTTGTGGTGGTACAAACTGCCTTAGACGACACTGCGAACACCTCGTGGTTTATGCAAGATGGTGCCCGGCCACATCGCACGGCCGACGTCTTTAATTTCCTGAATGAATATTTCGATGATCGTGTGATTGCTTTGGGCTATCCGAAACATACAGGAGGCGGCGTGGATTGGCCTCTCTATTTGTCAGACATGAACCCCTGTGACTTCTTTCTGTGGGGACATTTGAAAGACCAGGTGTACCGCCAGAATCCAGAAGCAACTGAACAGCTGAAGCAGTACATCTCATCTGCATGTGAAGCCATTCCGCCAGACACGTTGTCAATGTTTTCGGGTAATTTCATTCAGAGATTTCGCCACATTATTGCTACACATTGGATATGTGGAAAATATCGTACTATAGTGTTTCCCAGACCGCAGCGTCATCTGTTGTTGACAATTGTAACTACTGTAATTTCGAAAGTTTGTCTGTCTGAAAATGTACTGTTGTCCCAAGCATATTGCAACAAACGGTGTATTTATATCGCTGCTCGTTTAGTTTGTATTGCCGTTTCAAACATACCGGTCATTTTTGAAACACCCTGTATATATATATAATACTAAAAATAGACAATAAACTAATAATACATATGGTGTAACATCTTCAAAAAGATATTTTAATTACAATTATAATGCATTTTGCCATTCAAGAAATCTTTTGTATTATAGTAACATTTACCTTTCAGATATTTTTCCAGGCCTCTTTTGGTACCTTTTACATTTGGATCATCCATACCCTTCCATATTTTATTTACAAATTTCATGCCCATATAGTATGGTGGTTTTTCATATGATTTTAATCAGTGAGTAGGTAACATGTAGCTCGTTCTATATCTAGTATCATATTGATGTAAGAAGCAGTTGCCCTCAAAAAGTTTTAGGTTTCTTTTTGTGAAAGTGAGAGTTTCGTAGATATGTATGCTTGGAATGCTCATTAGATTTAGTTTCACAAATAGGCCTAAAGGTTTACAATGTTGCTTTGGTTTTGCTCCCACCATTGCTTGGATGATTCTTTTTTGTAGTCTAAAAGCTCTAAGTAAATTTGTTTTTTTTCAGACCCCCAGAAAATTATACTCTACCTAATGACTGAAACAAAATATGCATTATATACAGCTTTTCTAAGAGCTAAATCAGTAATATTATACAAGATATTCATAATTTATAAGGCTATTCAGTAGACCCAGTATATTGTCCAAATGGTGACTCCATAACATGTTTTTCTTGACTAATACGCCAAGGAATTTGACACAGTCTGCAGTCTCTAATTTTTTTGTCCATATACCTTAATTCACTTATAGACTGTGCAGATTGTTTTGTGGTGAAACAAACAATTTCTGTTTTTGTAAAATTTAATGTCAAGCTATTGTTTTTGACCCATGCCCACACTTCCCCAAGTGTTTGTTCAGTATGATGAATTAGGACGACTTCGTTTTTACAACTGACTACAGCTGTTGAGTCATCTGCATAGAGGATAGATTCAAACTGTACCTGGCATGGTATACAATATAATACAGAAAAAATAGTGGCCCTAATATTGAACCTTGTGGAACATCTAATCGATTGTGTTTCCAGCCAGAAAGAAATTTCTTGCCATTGATGTTAATAAGTACTCTTTGTGTTTTGTTTCCCAAGTATGATGACATCCAGCTAAGAGATTTGCCTTGAAAACCATAGCGTGCCAATTTTTGGAGAAGCAGGTCATGATTTACTGTTTCCAAGGCTTTGAACAGGTCACAAAAGATGCCTGAAACACACATTCTATCATCAAGACATCAGATGATTTTTGTGACTAATTCATTTATAGCATGGATTGTGGTGCGGCCTTTTCTGAAACCATATTGATTGCATAAGATACTGCTGTGAGAAGAATTGTGATTTTCGATCTGATCAAATGCAGCTCTTTCAAATATTTTTGAGAAGATTGGTAACAGTGTGATGGCCTATAGTTGGCCAATACATCTTGTTTGTCTTTCTGTATGTACTGGCTGAACTTCTGCATGTTTTAATCACTCTGGGAAACATCCCCCATCAAAAGACTGGTTGATTATGAAAGAGAGTGGATATGCAATACTGTTGCGGACTATTTTTATTATTTCAATGGGGACCTTATCCCACCCCACAGATTTTGAATTTTTTAAGGACATTACGATTTTGATGACATGTGAGATGGAAGCACGAGAAAAATTTAAAACATGGGCAATTACTGCCTGTCATATTGGGCTTTGTTTTTGGTGGTGAACAGCCACCAAATTTATTACAGTTTATGCAAAAGTTGTTGAATGATTCACAAATGACACTGGTTCTGTAACAGCTCTACCATTTATCACTATTTTAGAAGGACATTTTCTCTTTGCCTCACTGCCAACTTCGCTTCTTATAACAGACCAAACAACTTTTGATTTATTTTTTGCATTTGAAATGAAGTTATTATTCACAGTACTTTTTGCTAGTTTAATTAGTTCGTCCAATGTTTTTTCTGTGTGCGCTTACATACTTCTGAAATTCAGGGCTTTGATTTACTTTTGCCTCCATATGCAGTAACATCTTAGTAGCACTAGACACACTAATTCCTTTTGTTACCCATGATCTACTTTTATGGGACCTGGTCCTCACTGTTACAAAAGGGAAGCATTCACTGAATATACCCAAGAATTCAGCTATAAAGTTATTGTAATTGTTACTTGTGGAAGTGTGTTTGCTGACTGTCCACTTGGTTTGGCTTAGTTTTTTACAAAATACTTCCACATTTTCTTTACTGAAATTCCTACATCTTTGAATTTTGCTTCGGTAGTGATACATATACCACTTTATGGTCTGATACTCCTAAATCTAGAAGAAACTTTACTTTTACATAATAATTATAACTACTTAAAATATTGTGAATATAATATAGGTAAACATTCCACGTGGGAAAAATATATCTAAAAACAAAGATGATGTGACTTACTAAACGAAAGCGCTGGCATGTAGATAGACACACAAACAAACACAAACATACACACAAAATTCAAGCTTTCGCAACCAATGGTTGCTTTGTCAGGAAAGAGGAAAGGAGAGGGAAAGACGAAAGGATGTGGGTTTTAAGGAAGAGGGTAAGGAGTCATTCCAATCCCGGCAGCGGAAAGACTAGCCTTAGGGGGAAAGGCCTTTACAAATGTCTGCTTGTGTCTGTGTGTGTATGTGTGTGTGTGTGTGTGTGTGTGTGTGTGTGTGTGTGTGTGTGTGTGTGTATACCTGTCGTTTTCTCCCCCTAAGGCAAGTCTTTCCGCTCCCGGGACTGGAATGACTCCTTACCCTCTTCCTTACAACCCACATCCTTCCCTCTTTCCTGATGAAGCAACGTTGGTTGCGAAAGCTTGAATTTTGTGTGTATGTTTGTGTGCCTATCGACCAACAAACACTTTCGTTTGGTAAGTCACATCACACATCTTGTATCACCAAAAACGAGTTCTAGGAGGCTACAGAAGTTTGTATTGGGTGAGTTTACACAGGGAGTCATAAGAAGAAAAACCCACTACTTCTGTGTGGAAAAGCAGTTTTCAACAGTGGCAGCAATGTTGGAAAAGTTGAAGACTGAAGTGGAAGATTTTCCTACTATGAGTGAAACAACCCTTTGGCATGCTATTTGAAACTTGGGCTTCAGATACAAGAAGTTCAACAACAAAACCTGTGCTGATGGAAAGTAACCAAGTAGCGGGAAAGAGAGATGAGTTCTTGCAGGAAATAAGACACTTGTGCAACACTAGATGGACTATTCATTACACCGATGAAAGTCTGGTTGGGAGGAACAAAAAAGATCAGAAAATGCATATGATTATCCGATTATTGTATAGAAATTATTCAAGAGAGGAAGGAAAGAAGGAATTCAAACACCCATCTGGTTTTGGAAAAAATGATTACAATATGCCATATTTGGAATGAAGATGAGTTCATGCAAAATGCTAGCTTATGTTTTACTGGGCAAAAAGGAGGTGCAGATTGTCATTCTGAAGTGAAATCCAGACACTACAAGAAGTGGTTCAGTAGTGGTTTCTAAAAATTGCCAAACAGATCTGTGGTTGTTTTGGATCAGGTTCCGAATCACATGATGATAAATCCAGTTTAATGAAATCCATGTAGGAAATGGAGAAAGGATTCTATTATTGAATGGATGTAAAGCAATACTGCACATCTTCCATCTAATGCCACATCATATGAGGAATTTACTAAATCTGGCCTGCCAGAACACAGGCGACCACACTCCAGGCAGCTGGAATACCTTTTGGAAAGTATATCAAATCAGCAGACGAGGAAATTAAACTTCTGTGATTGTCTGTAGCGCACTGTGAATTGAACCACCATTTAACTTATTTGGACATTTATCAAGAACAAGGTAGCAAAGGAGAACAAGAATTTAAAATAAATCATATTTTTCAGTTGTGTTGCTCCACTCTGGAAGTTGTTCCCCATAGTGTCTGGAGGAGTTCAGTGAGTCGTGTACACAAACTTGAAAACAGTTGTGCACAAAGAGCCGTCAGGCTTGACATAGCAGTAGAACCATTGCTGGTCCAAGTAGACGACTGCAATAGTAGCAGCGAAACCTCATCCACCAGTAAACGCAATTAAGGTAGGTTTTATTCCAGTCCTTATTCTTTCCTGCAATAATTATTCGAGCTAATTGACTTTTTTGTTGACTGTTGAAATGTGCTATCCAAATGTTCGTGCATTGTATGCTGCTTGCATATTGGGCATTTAGTTACAGTTCTGATATTATTTCCCTCTATTCATAACAAAGACTGAACGCACAATGCACTGGAATGTGACTATGAAGTTGCCATTCTTCAATGGTGAACAGGTGTTTATGGCACAATACAACAGCGGTGTGACAACTATGCTCCCCCACAGTCTCGTATATATTGCAGCTACTAACACAATTAAACTCGTAATTGACAAACATAAGGGGTGTTCATTAGGAAAGACACATGATGTAACCAATAAAATTTCAAGCTCAGGCCCAGTGCCTTCTCTGTCGCAATAGCTACAATTGTAAGCTTAATCACAATGTCTTCGGTTTGGAGTTATAATGATGGAATGAGTAATCAGAAAATAATGCTACTCGCAGAAGCCTTCCTTCTTCTGTCCTAATTAACCTACCCACATCAGTCTTCTCTTCTTCATCCTTTTGCCAATATCAGCTTGTAAGTACAGGTATGCCAGTTATTGGTTTCCTTAACATCCTCTATTCCTGTGGTTGGGTGTCCCTCCTGGCATCCGATATTTTCATTAATATATTTCTCTAGCAGACTAGCCGTTTTGGTCATCTGTTTTCCTTAAAATAAGTGTTTCTGGAACATATAGATCTACAGATAGAATGACAGTTTCAGAAGTGTTGCTTAAAAGAGACTGCTATTTTTGCATTCACTGACCAAATTTATAAGCATTAAATAATAAAAAAAAATATTGGCTGGTATTTTCTGTGAACTATCTAAGGCATTTGCTTGAGGTTTCATAGCCAACCAATGGACGCAGGACCAATAAAAAAAAAAACTAAAAAAAAAAAAACAACTGTAGATAACAATTTAATTGAAGTAAGCAAGAAATAATCTTGCGACACACGAGAAATCACTTGTGGCATTCCATAATGCAAGATCTTAGGTCCACTATTGTTCCCATACATGTAAATGTCCTTCCGTGTAAAATACAACAAGCAGACTGCGTGCAAGTACTCACCAAGCGGTACCAGAACACACATATGAAAAATATTAAATTCTGCAAGTATTCGGAGCCAGTGGCTCCTTCTTCTGGCAGAAGACTTGAAGGGGAAGAAAGAGGGGCGAAGAAAAGGACTAGTGGGGTTTAGATACAGGGTTAGAGTTCAAGAAAGTCACCCAGAACCCCAGGACAGGGAAGACTTACCAGCTGGGATGAGAAGGGAAGACTGATTGTTGGAGACTGCATCAGATGAGATTTGAAATGTCGGCCTTTTTATATTGGCATGACCACCACCAAATTATCAATTAGGATGAATGGTCATTGGTAGAGGGTGTATCCAAGCAACAAACAATATCCTATTGTATAGCATTCTCTACAACATGGCAGTCATGACCTCGGTGTCTGTCTCACCAAACGTGCCATTTTGATTCTTCTCTCAGACACCAGTTTCTCAGAACTTCACAGTTCTGACACTACATATCCTTGGTTCAACTACATTTGCTCCATCCTCAAAAACTCCCTCCCACCACCATACAGAATCCAGAACCTAAAAAATCCACAACACAATCATGAATCTTTCCCTCTGGAAGTATAAGTCTTTTCCAAGGGCCTCATCTTTTGCCCCACTCCCACTCCCAAATTCAATCATGCAGGACATGTTAAAAACCTTCTCTCCTTTATCCGGTCCCTAACAATAGAAATACTTTTTTTCAACAACCCCACCAATCAGACTAAACCTAAGACCAATGTTGCAACCTGTCTGTCTCAATTCATTCCTCCATCCAACAGTGATCCGCCCCTACTATCCCCAAATCACCCCCCTCTTAACTTTCCAGAATTTCTTCATCTTGAACCTTGCCTCACCATCATTCTCCAGATGCCTCAACATACAAACTAATCTTACATCCCAGAAAGAACCGCAATCGACTACCTACAAACTGGTCTTGACCTTATAATCCTAGCTGCTGAAAAAGGCTCCACCATTGTTATTTTGAGCCACAAAGATCACATTGCAGAAGGACTCTGCCAGCTGTCAGATTCATCCATCTACAAACCCTGCAACAGTGACCCCATTCTAGAAATCTAGCAGGATCTCCAGTCTCTCCTCAAATCCTTTAGGCCCATCCCAAAGCCTCTTCCCAGAGTTCGTTTCTCTCCCCACCCCTACCACTCCCCGCACTTGTATTTTCCACATGCTTCCTGAAGTCCATACACCCAACCACCCAGGACACCCCATTGTGCCGAGTTACTGTGCCCTTACTGAGAGAATCTCTGCTCCCATAGCCTTAACACCTTCAGCCTATTACCTGCAAGCTACAATCCTATATAAAATATACAAACCATTTCCTCCACCTACTCTCCACACCTCCTGTTCCTTTACCACACAGTACCACTATTGAACACTACCTTTTGCAACAACTTATGGATTCCAAACAATCTCCTTCCTAGTCACCATGACCAACTATGTTCTCACACATTATTATTTCTCCTTTGAAGGCATTACCTAGAAACAAATCTGGGGTATGGCTATGGGCACCTGTGTGACACCATCCCACACCTATTCATGGGCCATATAGAGGAATCTCCGTAAACATCAAGAATCCCAAGCCCTTCACCTGGTTCAGATTCACTGGTGATATCCTCATGATCTGGATCAAGGATGAGGATACCCTATCCACATTATTCCAGAACCTCAACACCTTCTCCCCCACTCGTTTCACCTGGTATTACTCAACCCAACAAGCCACACTCCTCGATGTTGACTTCTACCTCAAAGATGGCTATATCAATACCTCTGTCCATATCTAACCTACGAATCACCAGTAATACCTCCACATCGACAGCTGCCACCCATTCCATACCAAGAAGACCCTTCCATACAGCCTAGCCACCCATGGCCGTTGTATCTACAGTGACGAGCAGTCCCTCTTGAAATACACCAAGGGTCTCACTGAGGCCTTTACAGACTATAATTGCCCTCGCAATATGGAAAAAAAAAGTTCTTCCACGCCTAAGTCTCCAGTCACTCATCACCTCCAAAAGTCCACTGCCCTTGGAGCAACTGAATCACATTCTCCACCAGGGTTTCAACTACCTCTAATCATACCCTGAAATGAAGTGTGTCCTACCCACTATCCTTCCCACCCTTCCAACGGTGGTATTCCACTGTCAACCAAACCTACACAATATGCTCATCCATCCCTTCACAACCCCTGATCCCAACCCCTTGCCTCAAATCCCTGTAATAGACCTAGATGCAATACCTGACCCCTACATCCTCTCACAACCACCTACTCCAGTCCAGTCACAAGTGTCACCTGTCTCATCAAAGGGAGGGCTATGTGTGAAACCAGACATGTGATCTACATGCTAAGTTGCAACCGCTCTGCTGTCTTCTACGTGGACATAACAGCTGGATCACTCAACTCCTGAGCAGGCCACCCTACACGATGTTCTTCATTTCAATGACTGCTTCAAGTCTGCACCATAGGGCTCCTTCCCACCAACACCAGCTTTTCTGAACTGCACTAGTGGGCACTCTCCCTGCAATATATCTTATGTTTGCGAACCCTCCTGGCCTCAACTTTCAGTAGTTATTGTTATTACCCATCAACCCGTTCCCTGTTCCCATTCCAGCACTAGAGAGCCCTCTATTCCACCAATTCAGTCTTTTTACTTCTCTCCTCTTCTGCTTCCCCTCTCCTCCCCCTGGCCCCCGTCTAACCCTTCAACTGCACCTAGCTGCCTTACCCTCTATCCACCACATCCCTGTATGCTCCCATAAGCAGCACTTTAGCACTGTCCTTCACATCAACCCTGCTATCCCTCCCCCTCCCCATCCCAGCCTCAGCCTCCTCCGTATCCCCATCACCTGGTTGCCTCCACCATCATGCAATGCTTCTCGTAGTCTGGTTTCAGCTGCCAGAGACTGGTCATGTATGTATGAGTTGCATTTGCATCAGTGTGTGTGTGCATATGTTGTATATTTTCAATGAAGGCCTTGTTAACTGAAACCTCACTTTCTGACAATCTTTTTGGTTTGGCTATCTGCAACCGCAGCACCTCTGCTGTTTGGAAAGCGCCAACTATCCTTTGCACAATATTATTACATTCCATCCTGGATTTTCCATTGTTTGATTTTGCTGTTTTCTTGGGCATATGACAACACAACTTATCACAGTGTTAGCTGAAGCAACACTGAAGGAATACATATGGGCTCACAATTGTATAACTACAAGACAAAGTTATTTGCAGCTGCCACACTTCATACACACTCAAGCCCACTCAAGGGTTAAGCATTTAATATGGATTTGGGTTATGCATTTTCTAAATTACTATTATTTTTTTAAGTTTTAAATTTCACGGAATGAGTACAATTTCTGGGCCTAATACTCAAAGGAAATTAACCCTGCTATCTAAAAACAATGGGCATACAATCACTGAAAATGCATTGTTTAATCATTGGAAAGATGTAGGGTGCAAACAAACCTGTCTTCTGCAGTTTTATAGAATACTATTTGTAACATACTGATTAGATTACAGATTATGTCAGTGTTGTTTATAGGTCAGCACAATATTCCAATCACAAGACACTCTCTAGCATCAGGATATTTGGCTCTCAAAAAGGGCCTCTTGGCAATGCCTCCTCACGGTACGACACGTGCAGAAAATATTAGAATTGTGTTAGTCACTGGTATTTAGTGTGGTGGACAATCCCAAACTTTGAGCAGATGTTCAGAAATTGGTCACATGCAACCAACCTATTCGGCATCCATGTTAAAGACTGCTTTTGTGGATCTGGATGTATCAGATTTCAGGATAAGGAGACAGGGATACAACAAACTGCTGCCATGGCATATTTTAAGATAGATTACATTTTAGAAGTTTGCTCACAGGTATATATAAGCAGGAGTTTACGACTCAGTGATGAAGTATGCAGTGTCCTGATGGTGAAGAATACTGTGTCGTGAAAGAACTGGAGGAGGTACAATGCTATCATGGTACAAAGTTTTTAAATTGAATCCAGTGGAAAAATGATTCAGACTGTCCAAGATGCCTTACAGAAGATCCAAATGAGACACACTGGCATATGGAGAAATGATGCAGCTAACAAAGTAGTCAAAGAAGTGTGTAGACGAGACACTGGATTCCAAGTGCCATTCCCTTGTGTACTACTATCTCACTGTCAGACAGAAGTATCATGCATCAATGGAAAAATGAATGGTTGAAGGTGATAAACAAAATCTATGGTAAATCATTTTGACCCCTCACGTGTGGTGGCTCTAGTGCCAGACACACTGATGGAAGTGATACTGACCACAGTACGAACAGGACATCATCCATTGACACACAGTTTCATTCTCCAGTGAAGCTTGTGGAATAACATTTCCAATACAACATATTTTAACTGTGTGTGTTTCATATGGTAACATAAGGGCAACACAATTTGAAGAAAACTGTGAATATGCATTCCCGAGGAACTGTCACAGTGATTTCACCTGGGAGAACAGTCATCATCATCTTCATCTGCAGCCACCAGAAATGCCAGCTCTGTTTGGTGCCATACAATTATCTCTCTCATCTGACTAACAACTGTCTGCCAAACTTTGCCTCTCTCTTCTTCTCACCTCTTTCTTGTCCATCTCACCAGCTCCAAACAACACTACCACCCACCCTTGGCAGCATGGAGTGCAGGACAATGTAAATGTATTCATGTTTACTCTGAAGCGGTACACAAGTCTGTACACTAACTCACCATGTTCCGGTCACTTTTATAAGTCCCTATCTACTGCTCAGTGTACCAATTATACAATGAGTCCATTCAGTTCGCTGTATCACATTTATGATTTTCCAACTCCACATGAAACTGACATAATGATATGACAGCATATTTACAAAACTGGCCTCGACAGAAAATGTAATATTTTGATCTTTTATTAGATTTTTAAGTTCTAAAAAAGAGCATGCCTCACAGTAATGTAAAATTAAGTCAACAATTAAATAGTTTCATGAGATGCCTACCATGGTACAATAGCACAGGCTTAACAAGCAGTAACATCCACATGGGATAAAAGTCATCAAACTACAGTTAAAATAGTCAACAGTTTCCAGAATGTAAATGGTTCTTTATATAACTGCCAGTAAAGGCTGTGGGTCAAAAAAATAATCACATAAATATATTTACAAATAAGTACAACAACTTTAATATATCATCTGATGACAAATGTTTACAGCAGTTGATTGCATTTTATGATTCATTAAAACTTATCAATACAGCCACTACTTCCTTCACGGTGAACACCTAAAACATGCATGCAGATGACATTTTAGAATAAAACTGTAGCATAAAATTATAAGTAAAATACTGTAAGGAGTGAATGAACAAATATAGCTAGAGTGTTCGACTAAAAAATATCTACCCCTGTATAAAAATAAGTTAAAAATATTTTAAGACAATAAATTAAAATCACTTTCACAAAGATGAAGTACAATGTATTACAAATGCTTTCATGTAGAAGTTCATCAAAATTTCTCTAGCTTTTAAATATATAAAACAAAATAAATAAGCACTAAAATAAATGTTCACTAAATTTCATCTGAACACTCAGAAGAGCTATCGTCTGAAGAAGTATTGTTTTTGTTGGACTTTAAATCGAACAGTTTCTGTGGCACTGGCTTCCCCTGAATTAATGCATTGTATGCTGCATCTGCTTCAGTTGAAGCATCTGTTTCCCGATGAGAAAATGAAGACAGAAAATCCATGTTCAGTGATTTTCTTCGGGAACATTCATTCCTCTCTTTCAGTACACGATGCTCATAACGTAGTTTAAATTCCCTGAAAACATAATACAAGCAGTACATGTAACAACAACACCATTCTTGATTACAAATAAAATTCTGCAACATTTGTGCAGTAAATATTTAATTAAATTCACATATTTATGCAGCAACTAAAACAAGAAAATCTTTCACTTGGTACCAGAGGGTGACTATTTTGAAACTTCATGGAAGATTATAACTGTGTGCAAAACTGTGATTCAAACACTGAGCCTTGCATTTTGCAGGCATGGGAACATAGTTTTAATCTGCCAGGAAGGTTCAAATTAAACTCATAATCCAAACATAGGATTGTTTTACAACTCTTCTTGACAAAAATGCCTTTCTACACTCCATAAGCAAGTCACTGCTTATTTCTCTGCAGCACAGCATTTGCCATTCAAATGGACTGGGAAGGGAAGATTGGTACAGTTGATTCATGAACATATAGGGGGTGGATCCCGGGCCACACACTGTCAAATACCTGTTGTCATGGGTAGGAAAAGCAAGTCAACAATCACTCACGAGAAGGATTTTTAACGCTCCAAATATCACACATACCAGATATAAAAAAACAATCGGAAAGGGTAAAATGGGGCATTTTACAGACTTAACAATCCTCCATCAAAACATGCAATCAATAAAAAATAAAATACAACTATAGGAAATTGAGCCCCACTCTTTGAACTGCACAGTAGTTTGTGTTACTGAACACTGGTGTAGAGAGACAGATATCCAACATGCAGTGTTATCATTGAATGAAAGGGCAAACTCTTACTGCAGAACTGCTTCAAGGGGTAAAGAATCACGCATTTGTATCAGAAAAGGAAAACCGTTCAAATCAAGACATGATCTCAGTACACCAAGTGAAGACAAACACTTTGCAATATCAGCTACTGAATTAACAGGGCTTGGTACCACCAAGAAATTAATCATTTTATATTTGTACAGATCTCCCAGTGGTAGAGCAGACACTTTTTTCAATAAATTAACAGGAGTTCTAGGTAAAGTCTCAAGCACAAAGGTAAACATAATTCTGGGTAGGAACATTAACATCAAAACTAAACTCATAAATGAATCCAGAAGCACCCTCATAAATATCCTTCAAAGTTTTGGCATGTCTCTATTGGTCACTAGTGCAACAAGGGTTACTACAATGACTGCATAAATAATTGAACGTGTGGCCACAAATATGGACAGGGAAAAATGTGATGTAACTGTAAAAGTTCTCGGAATATCAGACCATTTCGGTCAAATAACAACAGTAAAATCAGGCTTCGAATCATTCTCTAAACTAGAAGCCAACAAATATCATCTATCAGAAATCAAAATAAAAGATTTTTCAAAAGAACTAGCAAAACAAAGCTGGGATGAAGTGTATAAGGAAACCAATGTGAATATGAAATTGTCCAAATTCTCCATAGTATTTAAATTGAACTTTGAAAAGGCATTTCCAAAAGTCTGCATGTAGTGCTTTGACAAATCATGGCCATTTATTCTATTCTGTGAATGAATTTATATATTTTGAGGATCAGGCAGTTGGGCACATGTAACCATACATACGGTGTTCACTCTGTACTCTGGTAATGGCAATTATATTGTATGAGAATTGTCTACACGGCAAAGTGGTGGACTTCTGCCATCCCTAGGAGAATGCAAAAATACCTTTTAATAAAATAACCCCATAAGGGGGTCATGGTACTGCTTTGCTAAACAAAAAACACCAACTGAAGTTGCATCACCTTTACTGCACCCCTCTACCCACTCACCAGATTTAAACACTGTCTTGCTCTTTTGGTTCTCTAAGGGTGTTCACAGATGTGACTATCTGATATTGCTGACCATACTACATGACTAATACTATTTGTAAATAAATATACAGCATTTGTCAATCCTTGGTCAAGTTAAACTGTAGCACAGGAGCTACTTCCATTTACGTACAACGTTAAACCATTTGTTACAGCTACATATAATAGTTCACTTTGTAAGAGCTCAGAAAAATAAAAAAATTACAAATCATGTTTCTCTCATGCTAAGGACTTACATGACATGATAAATAAAAATACATGCCAATTTGAGATTTCAACCTGGTATGTCCTGTTTATTGCAAGTAGTTGTCATCAACAGCTGAGCTACCCTCCAGGCTGAACTCAAGCTTTCATTATCACGGATATTTCCACCTGTGATTTCCATGGAAAAGCAAGATTTTTTTATCTGACAGCTGTTCAGATTCCACATCTAGCCGGAGTAGTGATACAGATGTGCGGTCAGACACACTCATGTCATGTAACCATCAAGCTGACGCGCAGTCTTGTGTAGTGTGCAGATGGCATATGACATTGGCGCACAATTACTGATATGTTACCAGGTTAAATAACACATCCAGGTCTCTTATTTAGTCTATGATATCTTTCTCTCTGTGTCGTAGAACTATTCTGAGCTTGACATTGCCTGTTTACATTTCTTCATTGGGACTACTCACTGAATAAATTTTATCACGCTTTATGACAACATTCACTGTATTCTGGACTTCACTGTGGTGTTGCTGATTGCAAAGATAGTGTCCTCAAGAAGGACATGGTCAACTTTCTCCCACATTCTCCCTTGTCCAAGCTTGTGCTTCATATCGGAAGAACGTTCATCAAAACTTTAGCCTTTGGTCAAACTTTAGTCCTCCTGGCACAGACTGTACCTTCAAATGGGCAATCTTTACCCACTCACTCTTGTTGGGTCATTATATCTGTTTACTGATGTGTATCAATGAAAATAATAAAATTTACTCACTTAGTGGCCGCAGGAGAAAAATATAAAGGTGAAAGAAATGTGTCAGCTTTCAGAGGCAGTGGTTCCTCCTCCTATCTGAGAAGTTGAAAGGGAGAGAAGAGGAATGAAGGAAAAGAAGAGACTTACTGGGGGGGGGGGGGGGGGGGGGGGATGATGAGAAAGACTGTGAATTTAGCCTCCTGAAGAATGGTCAGCCATTATGTTTAGCCTCCTCTTCCTTGCTTTCTTCTGTTTAAACTGGAATCTTTGGTTGTCCTTTAATAATTCCATTCACAAAAAGATTTTTCTTCATTTTTGACATTTGATGGAACCCCCAGGTTTGAAAGCTGTTATTTGTAACTTTTTTGTAATTCCCTACCTGCTGCAGGCTAGTAAGTAGTAGTTGTTTTCTATACCTATTTGGTTGCACTTCCAATTGTTCATTAAATCTTAAGAAAAAAATTCATGTACATCGTATCTGGGTAACTACATATGAATGTATTACAACAACAAACAGTTTCTTTGAGTAAGTGAGGAGCACAAATGTTACCTCACAGAAAAGATAGGTTTTTGTCCTAATACATATGCTTTTGTACTAAAGGGTTGCATATGGTCATACTAAAACATAGTTTTGCAATGAATGTTATACTACAGAATAGATCTTTCACTGGGCAGCTAAGTGTCTCTGCTGTGAAACTTACTGGCAGATTAAAAATGTGTAGTGGAATAAGACTTGAATATGGACCACCTCCTTTTGTGGGTAATGCTTTCACCAACTGGGATATCGAAGCATGACTGCCCCCCCCCCCCCCCCCCCCCCCCCACCCCCACACACACACACATTCCCAACTTCAATTTTGTATTAAACTCTCTCCTACTTTTCAAACTCCACAAAATGTCTCCAAAGAACTAAATGACTTAATACTTCAGAATGAATGTATAGTGTGGGGAATTGCCTTACTCACGGCTGGCAGTCTTTTCCCTCACAGAGAACATGTCTCTTTGCAGCAGGACATGCATTATTGAGAGACATTCTGATGGATTATAATGAGTCTCAGCCTGACACACAGTTTTAATCTGTGAGGAAGATTCAAACAGACACACTTACACAATTGTTTCGCATAGACATTCAGAGAGTAATTTAGTCTATTAATGAATTTAGTGATTTTTCAAATTTTATGGCACAATGTGAGAAAAACCAAGATTAAAAAAAACTTAAGATGATAATTTTTTGGTGCATACTCATCACAAGGTGTCCTTTCAAATGGACTAGTTGATCGGACACTCTGGTTATCATCACAAACGAAATCTTGGAGGTACTGGGCAGGTGATGTTGAACCCAAGGATATCTGGTCAGAAAGTTTACCATTGACAAGTCTCTCAATAGCTTCTGCATAATCTTTGTCCCATTCCTGAAACATATATAGCGTATACATATGAACAAGTTATCAAATATGTAACAAAATTACAGCAAGCATTCACAAAACTGAAAACTCAGGATCCACAAATATCTTAACCGCAGTTTCACATACAAGGAGTAGTCACATGAAAATGAAATGTAATTAAAAATTGACATTTTGCATTATTGTTCTGTAAGTTGGCAGTACTGTTACCAATAATGTAAGGAATGCTCTACAGGCAGCAGCAAGCTACAAACAAACAAAATGCAGCCACAATACCAACTCAAATTGGCTGCCCCACTTGCAACATGCACCAAGGCAGAACTTTCAAATGGGTGGGAGACAACAAATAAGGAACAAACACAGCAGAAATTCAGTTTATACTTTGATTTTATGTTGGAAGATAAAGGAAGTGAATATTCACATCATGATGATGATGATTAAATTTCTGGATGCATGAATATTAACAGCATAACCTGACTGGAAGTGAGTTGTCTTCAGACATTAAATTGGGAGTTCATCAAAAGACTGCAAGCTATTATGAGGCTTTTTACAGAATTGTATTGTACTGTGGCATTTTCATTACTTCACTGTTTTACATCTTGGAACGGCCTATCTCTTGGATTTGAATTTATTATATAATGGTGTCACGAAACAATCACTAGGGCACCACTCAATGTGCATCATTCACAGTCTGGGTAGAGTCAGAAAAATGAGCAATAAAATTTGCACTCAAAACTCGACAAAAGAAAACTACATAAAGAGAAATCGACAATGCACCTGCAAACCACAGAACCTGTAAAACAACAATTTTGCAGAGAAGCCTTCCAGGATCAGAATATGCACAGTTATCAAATTCTAGCACTATGTTCATCAATTATTGTGTAACAGAACATTCCCTTACTTTCAAATTTCACACTTTATAAAACACACTTCTTCCCAATTTTGGCATATGGTTCTTCATTTTACAGCCTATGCCTCCTTTCAAGAATGGAACCCACATTTACAAAATTTGAGTCAATGCCATGTTTAAATAAAACTGCCATATGAATTTCAACTCTCAAATTGTATGTGACCATTATGGCCCTCTATTTCACATTATATCCAAACACCTGCAAAATCTAGGCTCAAAAATTTCCAAAGTAATTTTTTACACCACCTGTGTACATCAGGTGCGCTACTATGTTTGTAACTGAGGCATGCAATGCTAACAATATATAATTTGTTCAATACATCAGAGCTTCATGGTAAATTATCTGTCTTATTACTGTACATGAATGTTTACTGGATAAAGAGCAGTATTGAGTCACTTGATAAGTGACCCAGGCAGAGTAGAGTATAGAAATAAATAAAAGTTCTCTCTCAAGCAGATCTTTGGAATGATAAATCCTATGATGAAGATAATGGTTACAGTACTAACAACGATAAACCAGAACCTGAGCTACACAACCCCTGGGCTGCTCCTTTACCCTCCTCTAAAATTCACCTCTGCCTCCCCGCAACCACCTTCTATCATTTACCACTTCTTCCCTTCTGCAAAGTACTCCATTTTCCTAAAAACTTCTGTCTTGTTTTAGTGTTCACATTTGCTTTTGCATTTTCATATTCTTTCATTCATTTCCACTTTGTGTCACCTAGTGAGTTTCTGTCTTTGCACCTACTTCAAGTACTACTCTCAGTTGAGAATGTTAATGACTAACAATTTACTATTTTCTTACATTTTTACATTTACTTTGAAATAAGGCTATTCAGACATAACAACCATCCAAAGTATCCAGGGATTATGCTTAACAGAACACTCAGTTAAAAACAACATCTACTAAGAATAGCTGCAAAAATCAGAACTTGAAATACTATTCTCTAGACACTCTGTGGCACATCATGGGGATCCTTTCCATTAACACTCCATACTTCAGCTCTGAGTTTGGTCTATCCAACTGCAGAATATTAATCCCCAGCTTGGATGAATAGTACTTGTATAAGATTTGTTGACACATGGCTCAACCATATCACGTGTCTTACACCTGGTATGGTCAGATCTAAATCATTTTTCTGGCACCCATGCTTAGCCACCTACATCTCCAACTCTGTGGCATAAAGTGCACTTATATGAAAGTACGAAAAACTACAGGAAAATCCTCGCCTTCCTGTCCATGCAAACATTCCAAGGAAGGCTTTCCAAAGGAAGGCTTTGCTCTTGTCATCCAACCCTGGAAACTGCAAAGATATTACCTTTCTCATATACCCCTGGAAACTGCAAGGATGTTAGCTGACAACAGCTTTAACACGAATGACAGCTGAAGGCAACATCCGGTGGACTAATTCTATGACAAAAAAACTTACGAAGAAAGTAACTTCTCCAGGCTGTGACTGTGTGCTGGATAACAGACTGTTCACCATTTTATACATGAACGTTCTCCGAGAGCTTTCCCTGGCAATCCAGCAGAGTTCTTGGGGATTACTGCTACATATACAGTCTAGATATTAATTTGTGGTCTGAGACGATCATCACATTCCAGATGTAGTGAAGTTCTCTATACTTCTCTTTGTGTCAATGGATTAATTTACTGACAATTAATACTTTAAATTTACATTTTTTAAAAAGGTGTACATCTTATAACAAGATGGCAAGCTCTGAGCAGATATTTAGTTGATCTGCGAGAATCTCCGATTTTCTTACAATTAATCATTCTTCTTAAGGTATGTGTTGTTGCTGTGATCTTCAGCCCAAAAACAAGTTTGGTGCAGCTCTTTTGTTAACCTATCCTGTGCAATCCTCTTTATCTTTACGTATCTACCACATCTTACAATTATCTGGAGCTGCTTAATGTAGTCATTCAAGCCTTGGTTGTCATTTACAACTTTTACTCACACAACATTCTGTTACCAAATTGACAACTGCTTGATGCCTTTGAATTTGTCCAATCAACCAAACCCTTTTCCCCCAGTTTGGCTCAGTATCTTCTCTTTTGTTATTTGAATGATTCATTTAATCTTCAGCATTCTTCTGTTGCCCACTTTCACTTCCAGAAGAGGCTACAATCCATACAAATACTTTCAGCAAAGACTTCCTAACACTAAAATTTATAACTGATATTAACAAATTTCTCTTTTTCAGATACACTTTTCTTGCTATTGAAAGTCTGCATTTTATATTCCCTCTACTTTGGCCATTGTGAGTTATTTTATTGCCCAAATAGTAAAACTAATCTACTACTTTTACTGTTTCATTTTCCAATCTAATTCCTCCAACATCACATAATTAAATTACATTCTATTACCCTTGTTTTATTTTTGTTGGCTTTTATATTATAACCTTTTTTCAAGACATTATCCATTCTGTTAAGCTGATCTTCCAAACCTCAAAGTTTCTATTTCCTTCACCTTGAACATCAATTTTAATTTTTTTTTCAAAATAACTCATTGGTTCACTTTACTGCTTACTTAATTTGCAGACTGAATAATACCAGGTATATGCTAAAACCCTTCAAACCTAACTACTACATATCCCCCTTTACACTTAACAATTGTGAAAAATAAGTTTCTGTTCTGTGAATACTCTGCAGAGATGCAACAAACATAATATTATTTTATCATTGCCCATGTGTTATCCAGTACAGTGAAGCAATTGGGGTCCCTGCTTCACAATGACCATTTTCCAGCTTTGATTCACACATCCTACCAGTATTTTTAATTTAATAATCTAGTTTCAAATTATTGTGGACTTTGATAAAGCTATGGTTCTTCAGGCCTTCAAAGGTTCAAGTTATTTATAAATAGTAGTATGTTTCAAATTCAGGAGGCATTTCAAATCAGTTTGCCATTTCTGTCTTGTAATAAATATCCTTTCAATATAATGTGCTTGGTTTTCATTGATAACCCTACTCTTGATTTTGATACTGAAGTCTGATGACAATATTGAGAACACTGAATCATTAGCAATATAGAAAAACACATTGCCCATGAAGTCATGAAAACTACCACAGGATGGGCCAAAAGTCACAAAATGGTTATACTTACCTGTGAATAACTTTTTATTTATTCTTTTCCTCTTTCCTTTGTTTCAGATTCTGAAAGAGAGAGGATATAAGATTCACCATGGAAAAATCCAGCACCATTCAACGTACCAAAATTGTGGAGCTTTACTTGGAAAACCAGATGTCAACTACTCTCACGCAACGAGAATATTGCCACGTTTTCAACGTCATGGCCGTACCATTGGAATCCATGATCCATCACTTGATTCAACAGTTCAGACATCAGGGTTCAATGAGTGACTTATCACAATATGGGAGACCCAGATCAGCTCATTCGAAAATCCAACAGGTGCAAGACAATGATGATGAGATGTAGGAACTTCAATACTACGGCATTCTAGCCTTTTGGGGTTGGCAAGGATGTCACTTTGGTGAATTCTGAAAGTTGATTTGCTTCTCCTTACAAAATTCAACTGGTGCAATAGTTAATAAACACTGATTATTGTCACACACTTGCATAAGCAGTTCAATTGTAGATGATGGCCAAAAAAACAATTTCATCCACAAGTTGTTGTTGAGTGATGAAGTGCATTTTTCACTTAATGACTTTGTTAGCAGGCAAAATTGTTGATTCTGTGGTGGTAAAAACCCGCGCCATGCACTAGTACAAACTGCATCCTGTGAAGTGCACTGTGTGGTGTAGCATAACATCAGAAACAATCACAGGACCACACTTCATTGATGAATGGTAAAGATAATGCAGTGACAGTGACTGATATTGTAACACAATTACTACTACTGTGCATCCTGCACTAAAGAATATGTGAGATATGGTTTCAACATGATGGTGCAATAGCACACACAACAAGGGCCTCAACTGGGCTTCTGAGAACCACTGTGGGCCATCGCATTATAGGAGAAACGCTGACGTAAACTGGCCCACCTGTTTTCCTGACTTCATTCCACTTGATTATTTTCTTTGGGGCTACCTGAAGAACAAAGTGTATGCAAACAAACCACAAACAATACAGGAGCTCAAGGACAGTATCCGTGCAGAATCAAGGTACTCAAAAGAGACGTACTGACCCCTGTCGTGAGTCGTGCTAGAAAGGACCACTATTTGTGAGGCTCATAATGATGGGACATTTACTTGAGATTATATTCAACAGATAAGTATAAAGTTGCAAACTCTTGCCACTCTTGGAAATTCCACTATTACTGTAGCACCTTCTCTTATGAAACTCGCAATTTCAGAGTGATTTGTAGCAACACAGTCCAGTATTTTTTTCCCCTTCAGTCTTTCAAAATTCCCTGACTTTTCAAGCAGATTTCCAATTTCCCTAGGATCCTTGATTTTCCATATTTTCTGAACAAGTTGCCACTCTGAACTTGGTACCTGTCAACCTGACAATACAACAATGCCCTGCATAGCACAACAATGAAACAGTGAGTGATTCTTCAGTATCATGAAAATACTTCTCGCACACTTTGGCCACATTTATTCATCCATGTTTTTAATGATGATTTACTATGGCATTTTTGAAACTATGCATCTCATTAGCACACATGATGACTTTTTTCCTTGCACCTTTTAAAATAAAATCCCTTAAACAGGATGATTTTTCTTGGAGCTTCCTTGCTAGTCTTGAAATCCGGCTGTTTGCTACAAAAGTTATTAGGTTCTCACAGAGTTGGCATTTATTTGTATTGCTTATAATACACCACAAATTTCTGTCTAGAAACAAATTTGTCCCTATTGTCCATGCTATTTCTAACCTGTGCACTTTCCTGCTAGTTACTTGACTCCCACTCCATGCAACATCATTATTTTCTAATGTAATCTCTACACCTACAGCCTTTATGGCAGCACTATCATTCCTTTTTCCTTCTCATTTTCAATTAAGTTAATGACACTAATAGGGAGAATTTTCTGTGGGCACTATCCATGCTTGCAGGGTAACAACATGCACTACTTTGAAATGGAACATGGTTGTACCCAGTTATGTGATCAAGTTAGTTCCTGGGGTGGCTGTCTAAGGTTTGTCTTGTAGAGTGACATTACATTTATGTGGAAATTAAGTTCCAGTTATTTATTGAAAATGTCATTATATGGATAGGTTAAAGTTACAACTGTCAGCTACTTTTATAATTAATTATCTCCTAAATTAAGACATTTTTCATATCAAGGAACAAGTTTTTAAATGCCCTTGAAGAATTCTGCCACCTATGAGCTAAAGGGCACAGAAACAATGCCAGGGCTCAACATCCCACATCTTGTGTTCTGGATAGCTCTTGACATTATTTAGGGGCCACCGTGAATTTTGGAGTTTACTGTAGGGACTCTTTCCATAAAATCAACAAGAAGTATTTTGTTTATGTATAACAAAATCAGTTGCCATCAGTTTTTATGGAGAAAATGTTGGTTGCACTTTTAAGGATTGTGTGGCAAGCCAGTATGATCATACTCCACTGACTGGTTTTGTTACTTCATGCTGAAGAATGCAGCCCATGTGTAATCCCCAATTACAGTGCAACTGAGGACTTCGTCTCCTCCAGCATCGCACCACATCAGAAATGTTAAAATGGCTCCAAACCTATTGGTTTTGTGGACATCAGTTAGTTGCTTTTTGACTCATCATGAACAAAATTTGTGATAGCCAAGTTTATCAGTCACAAGTTCATTTAACACTGACTGATAGTTGTTGGAAAATGAGTGATAGTTCTATAGCAATGAACAGAGAACTTTCTCTGATACTGTCCATCTATACAACAAGTTCATTTGTCACAACAAATGGTCACCTACTTCTTTCTTCATCACGGACATTAGTCCCACCTTTCTGAAACAAATGACACCATTTTCTTACAACACTATTGCTCACTTATTACATCCTCTCCATATATAGTACAAAGTTCACAATGAATATATACAGCTGCTATTATTTTTGCACGTGGAAAATGAATTACAGCATATAGTTCACACACAGCAGGATTTTTGAGGATAGATAGATATTCAGCGATCAGAGGCCCTGCAGACTATGCGCTGCTTCCACGAACTGCCTCCATTCCTTCCTGTTTTGTGCCCGGTTCCACAAGGTGTCTTAAATTGCCAGGGCTGCTAGGTCCTTCGCCAGTTCATCCATCCAGTGCTGCCTTGGCCGTCCAATGGGGTGTAGTGGTTTTTGGTTTCCCCGCTAGTGCCATCTTTGCATGTCTTCCATCTGACATGGGCTACATGGCCCACCCATTGTATTCTTTTGCTCTTTATCTTCTGTAGGTTGTGGCATCAGAAGGTAGATTTCCTCCTCCATTATCTAAAAGATATCTAAAACTGGTCCTCATAGCTTCCTCATTACTCTTCTTTCAAATATTAATAGTTCTTCCCTTTCTCGCTTAGTAATGCTCCATGTTTCTGAACCGTACATTACTACTGGGAATCTCACTGTGTTGTAGATTTTCATCTTCGTGTTCACAGAGATTGATTTAGAGCCAAACGTCTCTCGTTCCCACTGCTATTCTTTCCTTGATGTCCATTTTTATGTTGTTGTCCATGGTAAACCACGATCCCAAGTATTTTAACTGGTCTACTCTCTTGAACCTCTTGCCATCTGTCTCAAGAAATTCTATCTACTCTTGTCTTCTTCGTAATTGCATGAACTCTGTTTTGTCTCAATTCACTTTGAGCCCTGCCTTCTGTGTATAATTGTCCATTTTCTGGTACCTTTCCTTCAACTCATGCTTTGATTCACTTAATAGTACTATGTCAGTTAGTTAGTTAGTTAGTTACGTGTTCCATTTATCAATAGCACGGGAAACCGTTATGATGCAGAACGTGTCAAATGTACAAGAAATGTGCAGAGGAAACAAGGTTTTTTTTTCCTTTTCCTTTTTTACATTATAGTGTTATACTCAAATATTTCTATTATCTATCCCATTCCCTTAAATGGCACAAAACGCATATGTTATATCTCCAGATTTATTTACTCATATTCAGGAATTCATCTATGGTATAGAAGAAGTTGTCAAGGAGGTATGATTTCAATTTGTTTTTGAAGCTATTACTGCTGTCTGTCTGACATTTCATTTCATCTGCTAATTTATAAAAAAGTTTTACAGCAGCATATTTGACCCCTTTCTGTCCCACAGATCAGTTAAGTAAAGGATAGTGTAGGTCTTTCTTTTTTCTGGTATTGTAATCAAGAATAATGCTGTTGATTTTAAACTGGTCCATGTTGTTGAGAAAAAATTTCATTACTGAGTAAAAGTACTGTGAAGCAGTTTTAAGAATTCCTAGCCTTTTAAACAGATGCCTACAGGATGTGTGACTATTAACCCCACACATTATTCTAACTACTTTCTTTTGAGCAGTGAATACCTTTTGCCTAAGTGTTTATTTGCACCAGAATATTATTCCGTATGACATCAGAGTGTGGAAGTATGCAAAGTATGTTAGCTTACTAATTTCTACATCCTCAAAAATTGGCAATTATTTTGCAAAAAATTGCTGAACCTAGTAACTTTAGGAGATCCAAAATATGAATTTTCCAATTAAGATTCTCATCTATATGCACAACCAAAAACTTAGTATGCTCTACCCTGGCTACTGACTTCTTTTGATGTGTTACGTTTATTGAAGGAATTATACTTTTTTCAGCAGAAAATTGGATGTACTGTATTTTTTCAAAGTTCAGAGCAAGCCCATTCGCAGAAAACCAATTAATAACTTTTCCAAAGACCTTATTTGTATCATTTTCTATCAGACTTTCTTTTACTGGATTAATAATTATGCTTGTATCATCAGCAAACAGTGTCAATTCAGCATCTTGTTTCACGTACGAAGGGATGTCATTCACATATATCAAGAACAGGAGGGGACCCATGATCGAGCCTTGTGGAACACCTAATGAAATTTCACCCCAGTTAGATGAAGTGGCAAACTCCTTTGAATCACTTGAAGCATATAAAGAGACTTTTTGCTTCCTGTTCTGTAGTTATGACTCAAACCACTCATATGCTGTTCCATTTACACCATAGAATTGTAATTTCTCTAACATAATGTCATGGTTCACACAATCAAATGCTTTGGCTAAGTCACAGAATATTCCTACTGATAACATTTTACTATTTAAAGACTCTATTACGTGGACAGTGAAATTGTATATTGCTGTCCCAGTGGAACATAATTTCTGAAATCCGAACTGTGATTTACTAAGTATCCCATTACTGTTGAGATGGCTAACCGCTCTTGAGTACATTACTTTCTCAAAGATTTTTTAAAATGCTGTAAGCAAGGATACTGACCGGTAATTATTTATATCTGTGGTTTCCCCCTTTTTGTAGAGAGGCCTGACAATGGCATATTTTAACGTGTCTGGAAAAAACACCCAGAGTCAGTGATGCATTACATATGTGACTCAAAACATCAGCTATAATTGCTCCAGATTGTTTTAATAACTAGTTAGAGATGTCATTTACTTCAACAGAACATTTATTTTTCAAAGATTAAACAATTTTCCTTATTTCACAAGAGGTTGTTAGATGAAACTTAATCTTACTAAAAACTTTCAAAACTGACTCTTCCATGTACTGCCTGGCTTTTTCTTTTGAACTATCCTCACCAATTTTTTCTCCTAAACTTAGGAAGTGATTGTTAAATACATTGGCTACTTGTGTACTGTTGGTTAAGATGGTCTCATTGTCTTTAACAGTAATACTACCTACCTTGGTGGTTACTTTTCCTGTCTCCCTTCTAACAACATTCCACACTGATTTGATTTTATTGCTGGAGTCGTTAATTTCTTCTCTAACATACATATTTCTTGATTTCTTTACAACTTTTCTCAGTATGTTACAATAATTTTTATAGTGTAAAACTACTTCTGGATCTTTACTAGTTCTTGCTGATACAGTATTCTTTTTCTTTCTGGAGACACTTTAATACCTGTAGTAATCCAAGGTTTCTTTGAAAAGTTTGTGGTGTTACATTTAGTAGTTTTCTTTGGGAAACAATGTTCAAAAATGGATATAAATTTATCAAGAAATATGCTGCATTTATCATTAGCATTTGACTTATTATATACATCTTCCCAGTTTACATTTCCTAAACTTTCTCTGACGTGATCTATAGATACCAGGTTGAACACCCTCACACTTTTACTTAATGGTTTCTGCCCTGTTACGTTTTGTAAGTTAATCAGTTTTGCATCATGGTCAGATAATCCATTTACCACAGAAAAAGCATGTGTTTGTTCCACATCCTCTTACTGTACAAATACATTATCTATTAGAGTACTACTGTCCTGAGCTATACGTGTAGGGAAATTGATCACTATTTCTAAGTTATATGTTGTTAATAACACTTCTAGTTCACTTTTCCTATCAGAAGTGCTTAGAAAGTTAACATTGAAATCACCACAGATTAATAACTTCTTCTTTTGTCGAACAGACATCATAATAGGGAGTCAAACTTTTTTACGAATAGCTCCCAATCTCCTAGTGGAGACCTGTACACTTTTGCTAACATCAACACAACATTATCTAGCTGAAGTTCACATGCACAAACCTCAAAGTGCTGATCAACACAAAATTTGCTTACTTCAACAGTTCTGTATTTATACCCTTGTTTTATGAAAATGGCAACTTTTACTTTATCCATACTAGATCTACAAGTGTAAGACTTTGCCAGTGTCTGGATCATCCCGTTCAGCTCAGTGTTAACATGCCTTACAGCAGTGTTTACCCAGGGCTGATCATGGTGCTGTAAGACCTCCACAAACCCCACATTCGCGTGCCCAGTTTCTGCTCCTATTTTATCCAGGTCACTCCTAATACTATATCTTGGATTCATAGCCAGGCTGTTTCTTGCTGCCCCAACTATAATTACTTGATCTTCCTTCTCAAAGTCCTTGCATAACTGACCTAAGTTTTCTGTCACCTGGCTAAGGCTAGCATCTGCATATGCGAGACAATTGAAGTTACTGTGTATCTCTGCTGCAGCCCACTCCTCTTGCCTAAACTCTTTTATTACTTTCTCTAAGATGACATTGAACAGAACACATGAGAGAGCATCCTCTTGTCTGAGCCCTGTCTTAATCTCGAATGTTTGTGATGTGGCTCCTCGGAAACGTACTGCTGCCTTTGACCCTTCCATACAAGCTTGCACCATTCTCACTAGCTTCTCAGGGATTCTGAAGTCCTGCATGGCATTTTATAGGCTATTCCTGTGGATGCTGTCACACGAACGTTGAAAATCGATGAACAGACTGTAGATATCTTTATCACATTCCCAATGCTTTTCAAACAGGATAGCTGTCATTTTGATTTACAGTTACAGCACAAACGGCAGTTCAATAATTCATTTGTGACTCTGCCAGACTACAAAGGTCCTGGAAACAAAGCTTTACTAAAATCACTCCACTGTCCCCACCACTCTGTGCACCAGACAGCATTGGAACTTACTTTCTTGACAGCCCTTGTATATCCAGAACGTTATGGTGAAGTGCCACGTGATGAAACCAAATCAATAGCACCTGACAAAAATTTAATATCTAGGGAAAAGTGAATAACAGGCAAGTATCAAGAACTCCTTGTGAAGTATGAAGCTGTACAAAGTGATGTCACCAAATTGAGACAATGTACAAAAAACCAGCAGGTTGAAATAAATTTGACCAACTTTCAAATGTTATGCCTGTGCTAACGGTGGAAAGCCATCAGACAATTATATCAGTAACAAAAATAGGAGAGAGAAAGTGGTTTCAAGTAAATATGAAAATTTGATCAACTATAATTTCCATATCTAAAAGACTGTAGTAGATTTTTGGGAAGAGAGACACTGATCTCTTTCATATAGGCATACTTTCAGGTAAAGAAGAAAGGATGAGTTACATCTGACATATTCCACAGGCACGACATAGGAATATTCAAAAAATGGACCTAACTTCATTTTTCTACGAAATATAAATTGGGTATGACAAACAATTACATTGTTGAAATAAGAGGACCTAAGTTTTGATTACCACTGATAGAGTACTAAAGTGCTCAAGCCAACAAACAGACAGTTTATATCAGTTTTTTGTAAAATGGCTGCCTTGCAACAAAAGGATTTTTGCGTTCTTCAGTTTAAAATAAAGTCAGCAGCTTCAGTGCCAAGGGCATTTGTCTCTGATTCAGTATAGAACCACCAATTAAGTAAGTATAAGCAACTGGTTTATGCAATTTCAACAAAGTGGATATCTCTGCTAAGGACGAAGCATGAGCTGACAGTATGAGTCAGATAAGAACATGAGACAAATTGAAGCAATTTTTGTGCATAGTTCAGGTTCATTTATAACTTGTTTCTGTAAACATTAAAGCTTCCTGTTTCTCTATGTATATTGAGTATCTGCATCAACAGAAATATTAATGAAGATGGTATACCGATGCCTCTTCTTTAGTCTTTTCCTTCTTCTTGTTCATCCTGGCTTCTTGAGATCTCTTTTGAAGAGACATGTTACAACATGTTTCGTAGTGGTGTAGGACAATCAATGAAGTTACACAACAGTTAATAATTTAACTTTTGAAACTGCCGGTTTATTGGCATTTATGGAAAGAAAACCACTCTCATACTCTCGTGTGGTTAGCAAACTTTGTGTAACATTTTGTGTGTGTAATGGGCCTTCCTACATCACAAATTGTTCTAATAAATTAATTAAGCTGCTTTACAGTGTTGCTAGCCAATGTAATCAACAAGGTGATGCGTATCTCAATTAAAACTGGACCTTGATATTTTGAATAAACTTTCAGTTCATTTTTTGTCAAAATCAGCGCTTGTCTCACAATTAACTTCCAACTTCGTGCATTAAGTCCAAACGCATTTGCAACTATTGTACGCGATTTACTGGGCAGCTCAATCATGCACTGGCATGTAACATATTTCAAATCGAGTGGCAGGTTTTCGATTTCCCTAATGGGCTAAACAACTCTTTTGTAATAACATGATGTGTCTATCTCAGGTAAAGTTTAAATTAAACTGGATTTACTCTCCATTTGGGTCAAGATCAAAAATAAAATTCTGCACATAGGTCAGTGAAATGTACACACACAATTTAGCACTCTAAGTGATAACTCGTCTCAGAGTAAAAGCCACACATAAATTCACACTTTTTATTTTAGGCATACAAAATTCAAAACAGCTTTATATTAAACAAATAAATTATGGCATGTAATTACTAATTAAAAGTTTCTGATTCTAAATAAACTTCAAGAACTTTTATTTCATAATCAATAAAATTTTATCGCCTGAGAGATATTATTAGTCTGCTAAAACGGATTCAGATTACAGTCAACTCGTGTCTAAATAATGACATCACGAATCAACAATTGCTTGGAATAAACGAAATACCTGTACTGAAAAATACTGTCCGTTGAATAATTTACTGACTTTTGTAATAAATTCGGTAGCCCTTGCATCGCTACAATGGGTCAATTTTTTTAATAATTCAGAGTAAAAGTCAGACTTCCCAAAAACAGATGTGCAACCTACTCTATTACCTACTTGAAAACTTAAGAAGAGTACCAATACTTAGGGGAAGATGACAATATGCTGTGCATTTACAATACAGATGCCCACAGAATATCATCACATGCTACTGTTTAGAAAGGAGAAGATTGGTCAACAAGTACTGAATGACAAATATTAACTACCAAAGAAAGGTTATCTACAGCAACTAACTGCAGAGTAAAACAGCTTACTGGCAAGCTGAAGCTCATTACCATACCCTGTCAGAATCTACATCTACATGGATACTCTGCAAATCATGTTTAAGTGTCTGGCAGATGGTTCATCAAACCACCGTCACAATTCTCTACTATTCTAATCTCGTATAGCGCGTGGAAAGAACAAACACCTTTATTACGAACTCTGATTTCCCTTATTTTTTCATGGTGATTGTTTCTCCCTATGTAGGTCGGCATCAACAAAATATTTTCGCATTCAAATAAGAAAGTTTGTGATTGGCATTTTGTGAGATGATTCCATCGCAACAAAAAACACCTTTCCTTTAATGATGCCCACCCAAAATCCTATATAGTTTCAGTGACACTCTCCCCCCATATTTTGTGATAATACAAAATGTGGTGCCCTTCTTTGAACTTTTTCAATGTACTCCATCAATCATATCTGGTAAGGATTGCACATTGCACAGCAGTATTCTAAAAGAGGATGGACAAGTGTAGTGTAAGCTGTCTCCTTAGTAGATCTGTTGCATGTTCTTAGACTCCTGAAATAAAGTGCAGTCTTCGGTTAGTCTTCCCAACAATATTTTCTACATCTTCCTTCCAATTCTAGGTATTTAGTTGATTTTATGGCCTTTACTCACAAACATATTCCAACCATTTCCTTTATGCATCTGGATCTACGTGGTGTACATCTAGTTACCAAATCAGGTAAGTCAAACTAGTCTACCATGCAAGGATGTGAGGCCACAACACACCGAAATCCTTCAGAACAAGAACTGATAAGATGCTCGTAATCAACATCAACATAACCAATTATACACTTGCTCTGGTACTAATTAACTCAGGGGGTTTCCCCTTCCCCTTCCTTGATACTGGATTCCTACAAATGCCAGCTGGCGAAGGGTACACTCCAAGCTTTAACAGACACTGTGCTTAAGGTTGATCATATCAACAGTATTCATTGATCATTAATTAGTCAATGATCACATAGGGTGCTCTCAGTCGAGGAACTGGAAAGGCTACTGCCAGATGACACTATTCAACAATCAGAAAGCTCTAGATCCTATGGAAAAGGAAGGTGATGTCTGCGTTAATTACAGGTGACTTATTCCAAATACTACACGTACCGGGTTTATCCATAATTGAAGTTCCAGTTTCAAAATGCTGTAGGAAGAGAACAACTGCTCAAAATGATATCAAATTTGAAGGGCATATTATTGATGCAGGGGGAAACGTCATGGAACAAAAGTTTGACCAAGGATCATGCGCTGCTGATAAAGCTCTTTTATAACGGTGACTGTGTGCCAGTAATCCTGCAGAAATTCCAAACACTCAAGGGTATGAAAGAAGGCACTGGTCCAATGTCTGCTAAAGGTCTGGAAAAAATTTGAAAAGTCAGTTGGGAAAAAAAAAAAAAAAAAAAAAAAAAAAAAAAAAAAAAAAAAAAAAAAAAAAAAAAAAAAAAGGGAACAATCCCTTGTCATCAGTTTTGTAAACCCTCGTCATCAATTTTGTGAAGGCCTCGTTGCTACTGCTGTGGAGAGCGAGTTGCCACTGTTGTTACAGTATGCCAAGTTTGTGAGTTTGCGAAACGGCTTTTGGTGCAGTACACTGCTAAGACAATTGCTCCCTGCCACTATTACACAGCTATGCCCCAGGGTCTATGTCACACAAGTGAGTTAAAATGTTTACTTATATCTGTTACTTATTGAATAATGAAGTCGACAACACTGCATGTAATATAACTCAAAAAAGGCCCTCAACGGTTAAACGCAAATAATCATATGTAAACTTGGACAATGATCTATAACCGAGTGAGCGACAGCTGCTCTTTTATCTTCCATGTAGGTTTCTGTCCGTTGTCGTCTGGTCTCTAGTGGTAGTACTCGGTTGGCAATTGGCAGATAAATGGTTCAAATGGCTCTGAGCACTATGGGACTTAACTGGCAATTGGCAGAGTTGATATATTCAATTCTCAGTGCTGTCTGTGGCGATGGTGGAACTCACGAACTCACGCAAGTCGTGAGTCTCACTGGCACTGGTTCACATCTTTGCGCCTGTGGTGCTTTTGCCCTGGCTGTGTCTTGTTCAAATGACACAGCACTTTTGAAGTACGATGTGGCAGAGGGAGGAAAGCAGTTGATCCTAAGTCTGTTGAAGATGTGGCCACAGTACTGCAGGAGGGGTCAGTCAATATGCTGAATTTCAGAATATGGGCAACACAAAATCTGTAGGCACTTCATCTGGTACCACTTGATCCTGCAGGTTGATGGCACCGTTTCTCTTAGGGCCATACTTTTTCAATGGGATGAGTCCTGCAGGTCTCATTACATGCACCATCACAAGCTAATGCTATGAGAGTCTTTTTGCACACCAATGTCATTCTAACCCTTCAATAGTGGATGTGTGGGTACGATCATATTTATGCAAGACAGTGAAGCAGCTGCTGCAGAGGCAAGTTGGAAATGCTAGAATTTTTAGTCCTCATTTCTCTACAGCCTAGTGGTCCAGATCAGCTGATCGTAATCCATGTGACTTCTGACTGTGGTTATTTGTTGTGTTCAGTGTTCCAAGTACAAGTGTAGATGCATTGTGCAACACATTCTACGCATGAACACCGAAATATTCCTATCTGTTGTGAACATGCTGTTTCTTGATTTCAATTTGTGGATAGCACATTAAACCTGTCTTGCATCAGTCTCATGACAATTAGAAACCAACATCATTTTGATTTTTATGCAGTTTTTGGCCCCAGGAGTACTAAAAAAGATGTCTTTTGCTGTTTATGTGGCTTTTGACCTCAGGACAATTAAGAGAGAATTTTTCCCAACTGATGTGGTAATGGGCAAGTCAAACCATAGCGGTTATATTGTGATTCATTTGTCATTTGAGCCAACCCTGTTTACAATACCATGTACTGGCAGCATTTTTATTAACTGTTTTCCTCACAATGTTTCCCTCTATGTCAATAATAAATTGTTCAATTTGATGTCATTCTGAGCAGTTCTCTTTCTATAGCATTTTGAAACTGCAACTTTTAGTATGGATACTCAGTATATATGTTCATATACTGATGGATTCTGATACTCTTGTCAGCTTCATACTCGTGGAGAACAAGCTGTTTCAACATTACCAATAGATATGTCCTTGCTACATAAGCAACATTATCATTTTTTCAGATTTGTTTGATGAGCATCTATACAGAAGTTTGTCTAGGTAAAGGCCTTTGCATGAAAAATGGGAAATCTTCCATCACAAATGACACACAAATATTTGGGCATTTACTTAAAGGCGATGTAGTACACCTTGATTCAGAAAAAATAAGAACAGTTCCAGTTTTCCAATGCCTTCAACAAACCCATGATGAAAGTTACTGAAAAATGAGCTCTAACTACAGGAACTTCGTAAAGTATATGAAGATTGATGGCAATAGCCTTAGCTTTTTATTCAAATGTGACCAATTTTGGCAATATACTGCAACGTCATCAGGCCTTATGCACATCAATGTGACAACATATTAGTCATCAAAGAAATACAAAAAAACAACGTTAAAATACATGCTACCAAATAGCCTTTCCTTAATAAACAATATGATACCTCAAATCACTTAAGCACATTATCAATTAGATGAAGAAAATAGCACACAAATTTTAAATAATGGAAACTCCAGTTAGGAATAGATAAGAGTGTTACTTACCGTAAAGGTGATATGCTAAATTATAGATAAGCACAATTAAGAGACACTCACACATTAGCTTTTGGCTACAGCCTTCATTAGAAAAAGAGAAACATACACCATTCATTCACACAAACAAGCTCACCTCACGCACACACGACTGACAACTCCAGCAGCTCAGGCCAGAATGCTACTATCTTGTGGGATGGAAACGGCAATCTGGAAGGGGGTGGGAATGGGAAGTGGAGGGGGAATGGGAATGGGAAGGGATAGCAGTGTACAGGCGGGAAAAGAGAGGAGCACTGTCTGGTGGAGTGTACATGGATTAGACTGCCAACATGCACAGAGTCAGAAGGTTGCAGGGCAATGAGGTGGGGAAAACACTGCGAAAAAGGTGAGGAGCAGGGAAAGATGGACAGGTAGTTTTGGCAGGGGATAGCAAACAATGAGGGTGGGAGAAGATACTAGAGGAGGAGGAGGAGGAGGAGGAGATTAGAGTTTGACGTCCCGTCGACAATGAGGTCATTAGAGACAAGGCACAAGCTTGGATTAGGAAGCCGCTCCCTTTCAAAGGAAATATCCCAGCATTTGCCTGAGAGATGAGACTGAAAAGGAGGTGATTGGATAGAGGGGGTTGGAAACTGCTGGGTGGAGGGTGTGGGGACAGTTTGTTACCCTAGGTTGAGGATGGAATAATTATGAGAGCAGAGAATGTGTTGTGAAGATAATTCTCATCTGCACAGTTCAGAAAAGCTGTTGGTGGAAGGGAGGATCCAGATGGCTCGGGTAATGAAGCAGCCATTGAAATTACGCACGTTATGTTCAGCTGCATGTTGTGCCAGAGGTTGGTCTCTTCCGCTCTTGGCCACAGTTTGGCGACGGCTGTTCATCCTGGTGGACAGTTGATTGGCAGCCATACTAATGTAACAAGTTGTGCAATGATTGCAGGAGAACTGGTAAATTGGTAAATGACTGCCGGAATTGGCAGTCATTTGTGTGTGAGGGGTACTTGCTTGTGTGAATAAATTGTGTGTGTTTCTCTTTTTCTGACGAAGGCTGTAGCCGAAAGCTCGTAGGTGTCTTTTAATTGTGCTTGTCTGCAACTTCGCGTATCATCTTTATGGTGAGTAACAATCTATATTTCCCTACATTGTTGGCACACAAATTTTAATTTGTTCTGTCCAGTAATAAAGTTAACTATAAATCTCAAACACTTACAAAACAGGTCTGTTGCTTAATTAGAGTAGCCTGTGATTGAGTAAATTAACCTTCAAGAGTATGTACTACAGTAATTGTGAATTCAAAATGGCTACATAAGAGGACTGTCGCTCAGAGTAGCAAATTGTATACACTGAGTATATTAGTCAACCAACGCGAACGTGAACAAACTATCTCACCACTGTTCTTAAGTAACAACAAGTGTAAAAATATAACCCCTTCAAGAAAACAGTATAAAAAGCTCTTGCTGCCCTATAGTTCATAACAAGCTGCACTCATTCTCTTGCTCAATACTGAAATGATGTTTGCAGTCACCGAAAAATAAGTGAGGTGTGCAGTCATGGAAAAACAGGATGACGAAAGAAAATCCCTGTATAAGAACCCTTACATTATACGGATAATGCATAAAAAAGATAAATACAAATCCTACATGAAGCTGTGTGTTGCCTCGCTAAACAAGATACTACTGACATTCATATAATGTACAATGCCAAAGCCTAATAATAGTTATGTGGCACATGCAAGATAATACACCAAAAGAAATGCACTATTTTTTTTTTTTTAGATCCATCTTTTATTCTACTTGTTTGAAAGTTTTACAGTGTGTAGATACATCCTTTAGGAACAATATTTTCATTTCTCCACATAATTTCCATCCCTCTCAACTACCTTACGCCATCCTGGAACCTGCACCTGTATACCTGCTTGGTAAAATTCTGGACCAACCTGTTGGAGCCACTGTTTGGCAACGTGCACAAGGGAGTCATCATCTTCAAAATGAAAATAGTCTTTCAGTTTCCCAAAGAGATGATAGTCACATGGAGCCAGGTCAGGGCTGTAAGGCGGGTGTTTCAGTGTTGTCCATCCGAGTTTTGTGATTGCTTCCATGATTTTCTGATGGCTTTGTGGCCGCACATTGTCGTGCAACAGCAAAACATCCTGCTTTTGCCGATGTGGTCGAACACGAATCAGTTGAGCTTCAAGTTGCTTCAGTGTCATCACATACGCATCAGAATTTATGGTGGTTCCACTTGGCATGATGTTCACAAGCAAGAGTCCTTCGGAATCGAAAAACACCGTAGCCATAACTTTTTCAGCAGAAGGTGTGCCCCCCCCCCCCCCCCCCCTTGGGTGAATTTGCGTGATGCCACTCCATTGATTGCCTCTTCGTCTCTGGTGAAAAATGATGGAGCCATATTTCACCACCTGTCACAATTCTTTCAAGAAATTCATCGTCACCATTCTCGTACTGTTCCAAAAGTTCACTTCATACCATTTCTCTTGTTTCTTTGTGAGCCACTGTCAACATCCTGGGAACCCACCTGGCACAAACCTTTTTTAACGCCAACACTTTCAGTATTCTGTAAACACTTCCTTCCCCTTTCCCAATGTAGTGTGACAATTTGTTCACTGTGATGCGTCTGTCAGCAGTCACCAAATCATTAACTCTCTGCACATTGTCTGGAGTGTGTGCAGTACGAGGCCTGCCGCTGTGAGGACAATCCTCAATATTGCTGTGCCCGCTTTCATCACGTAACCTGCTTGCTCACTGACTAACTGTACTGCAATTGACACCTTTTTCAGCCTCTTTTGGATGTTTCCCACTGTCTCGTTTTCACAGCACAGGAATTCTATGACAGCACGTTGCTTCTGACGAACGTCACTCACGGGAACAGGTTGAACTCAGTTTGAAAAAACAAAGTGGGAAGGATGTATCTACACACTGTAAAACTTTCACACATGCCGAATTAAAACTGTATTTTTACAAAAATAGTGGGCATTTCTTTTGGAGTAACCCTCGTACATAAAACACGTAAACATCTCAGATAAAAACAAATATTGAAAGAACCTATGAAAATCTAAGCACATCTTGAAATTTGCAGCTGAGTGACTCCTAGGCAATAATAGACTAGTATTAGTGGTTAAAAGAAAAGAAAACCCTCAGAGTGCCTTTAGGTCACATATAATAAAACAAATCTGGCATTAGATGGAAGACAACATCACATAGTCCAAGTTGGAAATGATACCTGTATTGGTCAATATATAAGAAAGACACAGAAAAGGAACTCATATGTATTCCTATAAAATTTCATGTGGGCTAAACTGAATGAAACCTCCGTGGGCGCAAGATCATCCATGTGTTGCACAGAGCAAGACACTACCGTCTGACTTGAAGGCAGTAACACACTTGTATTATTAGGGTGGAAAATCAAAGAAGAAGAAACTATCTTCATAGTGCTCATAGGCCACATGTAATAAAATCAATCTCACATGAGACATAAAATGAACACATCATAATCCAGAAAATGTCATAACTGATAACTGGATTAGACAACCACTACTCCTGCAACCCTTCACATGCACCAAAATGAAAACACCTAGGGGCAGGAGATCAACATGTTATGTAAAGTAAGATACTACCAGACAGACAAGTCACAGCGACAATATTACAGATGTCTGTGGCATTTCAAATTCCACATGCAGTAACGTAACAACTGCAGCTGTACCCTAAATCACTCCTATACTACTAAAAACGAAACAAGTTTCCAGGACAGTAACACAGCTAATCTTGCAATATTGTGTCAGAAATTTAAGGTAATCAACAAACATGACTTAGCCAGCAACAAAATATAATGTAATTCATGTGTGTAACTAGCAATTCATGTTTATAACTAGCAATAACCTGCATTATATGTTAGGCAAAAGAACAAGCCTTAACAGCCTGCATAATATATCAAATAATACATATCATGTGTGCCATTTATGACAATGGCAATAGCCTGCAAAGGGCAATAGAGAGCTCAGTGCCTACATCGTACTACTGTACTAACCTGAATCATGACGAAAAGTGCAGAGAAACTCACTTCAGTTGGCAAAATTGGATCTAAACCTAATTTACATACTTTTATAATGAGGATACAAATTAAAAGTGGCATCTTCAGATCTCCTTCTTTCTCACATTTTACCACAGATAGCAGAACTTCATGAACAGTGCATTTTTGGATTAACTTATGACTGCTACAGTTCATATATCGATGGTGATACTTTGTACGTATATGTGCAGCTTGACTTATGTACATAAAATTTGCTAGTCTCAATGAGCAACAGTTCTGTTCTGTAGCCATTAAGAATTCACAGTTACTGTAGTATGTACTCCCAAAACTAATTTACTCAATGACTGGCTTCTCTTACTAAGCAACAGAGCTGTTTTGTAGCCATTTGAGACTTACAATTAACTTTATTACTGGACAGAATAAATCACAATTTGTGTGTGATTTTCTATATCTAAATGATAATATGCTTGTGATTTGAAGTATCATATTGTTTATTAAGCAAAGAGTATTTTGTAGTATTTATTTTAATATTGTTTTGTGTGTTTCTTGGATGACTAATATTGATACACTCATGTAAACATGGGCTGATGGCAGCACAGTGTATCACTGAAACTGGTCACATCCAATTACAGAAATTTAAATGCTTGGCTGAAGGTGTTACCATCAATCTTCAGATGTTTGTGTTAGTAGATAGGTGCTGGTACTGTCTCCAGTATTGCAAGGATACCAGATGGGGTCACATACCAACAGTAGCAACTGTATGAGATAAACACAGTTACAGAGCAAATCCAGGAAGAGTTTGAATAGGTGTTTGCTGATACCTGAAGAGTTCTCTCCAGGCCTAAGAAGTACAATTCTACTGCTGATAAAGAGTGGATTACAGTTCTTTAGACAATGAATAAGGTGTTTTATTTATGAAGACACTTTGTAGGCTCAGAAGGGGGTTTGATTTAGAAAGGTTGCTTTCCAACTATCAGACATTATGTATCCCACAGGAGAAAATGCTAATGCCTGAACGACCCCTGGCAAACTGGTACCAATGTGTGTCAATCACATTACATAAGAGCATGTTTTAGACATTATGTTACTATAACAAGGTAGTCAGAGTGCACACAGATAAATTCTAAAACATAACTAATACTAGCACTTTCTTCAGCTGCTGTAATGATCACCCAAAAGTTGACCTATGATGGAATCTGGAAAGCTCCTATTCTCACCACACTCATCTTTATCATTATCAGAGACCAATGCCAACTAAATTTTCTTACAATTTTGTATACATTTTCTTTCATAAATCTTCCCTTATCCCATCAGTTTTGATGAAGGGTTTATCTGACTTCTTCCCGTCAGTTCTGGTCACATATGCAGTCACAAAGAATGTCACCTCTTGCAGCTTTTTCAGTGAAAATCTTCTGTTACACTGCATTGCTAAATATTTCTTTAAACTGTCACCCTGGCCATCACTGGAGCATTCAATTTGTATTTGTATAGAGGTAACCAAAGACATCTGACTTTCTGGGGTTCTGAAGTTCAGAATCAGCTGAATTCTGAACTATTTTAGATTTTCACATTATTTTGCTACAAATTAATTATATCCACGTTGACAGCTTATTGTGATGTCACTTTGTTTTCTTGAGTACTGTGGTAATGTATCTTAATATTTGAGAATGTTTTCTCTCTTTTTATGTGCCTATTGACAACTCAATGACTCAACTGCACAATGAGTTGTTACTTTACTACCCCTATTATTTATATTGCATCCAGGACTTTCCATTACTATATAAACAATATTTCTACTCTGGGAGCTGGAAGTTCTGACACTCCTCAACTATTCTGCACACTAAGCAACAATCTTTGGGCATTCAATCAAAATTTTCCTGTTCCTTGCATGTATTTTCCGCATAAATCTCATCTGAAACAGTCTATTTAATGTACGAACAGTCTGCAGAATTTCAGTTATTTTCCTTATTGTTTTGGTATAACAGGCACTCCCTTCTCCAGTAAGTGGCAATGTATTGGAGTGTACCTTCTCACATTCCTGTTAGAATTGTCATAGTAAAACTTCTATTCATCAGATCTTCACCATTCCTTAGCAGGATTGCAAAGAGAAGATCCACCAGCACACATACAGCTTTTTCAGATTTTTATAATAATCCATACAGATAATGTAGGAAAAGATAGAATGCTACTTACTGTAAAGAAGACATGTCAAGTTGCAGACAGGCATGATTAAAAGACACTCACATGCAGCTTTCAGCCACAGCCTTCATCACTAAAGACACACACACACACACACACACACACACACACACACACACAACATTCAAGTGAGGTGTGTTTGCTTTGTGTGTGTGTGTGTGTGTGTGTGTGTGTGTGTGTGTGTGTGTGTGTGAGATGTGTGTGCATGTGTGTGTTTACTGGCGAAGGCTGTGGGCAAAAGCTACATGTGAACATCTTTTAATTGTGCCTGTCTGCAACTTGACATGTCTTTTTTTACAGTACATAGCAGTCTATCTTTTCCTACATTGTTGATATTCTTACTTGGAGTTTTCATTGTTTGAGTTAATACAGATAATTCATCTTACACAGTTCATTCTGTTCACTGTATATTGAAAATTTCCCTGGCTTCCTATCACATGATTTTACAGTATTTCTTTATTTCTCTACTCTTAGTATGAACCCTCTGTCCTTTCTTTTGATCTGAAGATAGAATGCAGGCACTAGATAACAAATACGGCAAGTCACTGAATGTAACATTGACCTTCATGAATGGGAAACACAGCAACAAAACAAAACATAAGTAGGAAATATTACATATCAATAAAAAGAAACAACAGCAAAAAAATAGAAGACAGCATGTTAAGCTGACAACGAAGAGAAGAACTAAGACAATATTTTTCTGGCAACTAGTAACAGACCATAGACAGGAGTCGGATGGAAGTGAGTCAGTGGAAGGAGTTTAATCCTGCTCCACACCTTTACCTTTGTTGGTATTCTTCTGTACTACCTAGAGTTCTCTGCAAAGAGTTGATGTGTTCAATATTAGCTACCATGGGTAGTAAAATAACTGTGTAATTATTGGGTAGTAAGCCACAACAACTGGGACTCTGGAGGAACCATACATCCTCCCACTAGCATCTACTACAGTCCTATCACTGGCATCTTCTACCCCATCAATGGCAGGGCCACCGGTGAAAGCAGCCAGGTAATCTACAATCTTAGCTGCAACAACTGTAACACATTCTATGTGGGCATGAAAACTAACAAGTGCTCTGTCCACATGAGTGGCCACTGCCAAACTGTGGCCAAGAGACAGCTGCACCAGCCAGTTGCTGAACATGCCACACAACACTTATGTGTTTCACTTTAATGACTTTTTCACAGCCTGCACTATGCGGATTCTTCCCACAAGCAGCAGTTTTTCTGTACTGCACATATGGGCTCTCTCCCAACCACATATCCTTTGGTCCCCTAACCCTCCTGGCCTCACCCTTTGCCACTCTGTGTCCTCCAACTGCCTATCCCTTTTCCTGCTCCCAGTCCAGTACACATATGCCTTCATCCTGTTAACGCACCTACATAACCCTTTCCTCTTCTCTACTTCTCTCCTCATGCTTTGTAGGAGTAATATTTATATAGAATACATGTCATCATGTGAATGGTTTATTTCTTATTAAAGAAAAATGGTATGGAGTGTTACATTACATTGCTCAAGTACTTCAAAGTAGGATGTCGCATAAATGTGCAGGGAGAGCAATTACAAAGAGTGCTGTATAAAATCAAATGTAAATGTAGTTCATCAATAGAAAATGACAGTCAAGGTAAGCAGTTTTCATAGCTGCATGATAATAAAAACATCAAGCTGGAAGCATTTCATTTTTTCTTTTTTCTGAATAAATAACCACAAGCTTCAGAGACACGTTTTCCTTTATTAAATGTCCTGTAAAATAATATTCTGGGATAATCTTTTGCTATATTATTGAAAAAGTAACTAAAATTATGTGAGAGAGTCAAAATCTACATCTCAGAAGCATCTATTAAAGTAGGTAGAAATACTGGCAATAAACCACACAAGTTTTATTTTCTGGGAAACTTGTTGCCTCCCTAGTCAATTATTCATTACAGTTTAAAACAAAAGTGATCTTTCCTTCTAGTATTATATTTGTGAATAACTTCCACATTAGTCAGTAGTGAAGTTAACTGCAACCAAGAAAGGTATAAACAACTTTTCAATGAATCTCTCCAATAATCTTGTGATGGGAATACTACTTGGCAGTCAACAGTGGTGTTTTCTAGTCCAAGATTAGATGTGTTTCTTTGTGGCAGCTCATAAATGAATTCTGTAATAGTAATATCCACAGGTGTGTGTGTGTGTGTGTGGGGGGGGGGGGGGGGCGGGGGGTGAGGGGCATGCTTGTCTGTCAAAAAGCTGTTGTATAAATGGCATATTGCATGGTATGGTACAGTCTTTATTCAGAACATGTTCTGGATTGGAACATGATGTTGTTAACCAAACAATTAACTTTCTAAATTATTTACTCTTACCTGACTAGAGCATGCATCATTTTCTCCGATGAGGTGGTTATAATCAGGATCAGCAAAAAGATCTGTACATGTAGTCTGGCTTTTTGCATAGGAGTCTATTGTCTTGCGAAGCTTCTTTCGCTGTTTTAATGTTCTTGGGGCACCAGTAGTCAATATATCATCTATGTCATCTAAAACAAATAAATTTCCTGGTTCAGCAAGATAGTACACCTTGTTAGAACAACATGAAAAAGTGCTGTTGCTGCTGCTGCTGCTGCCGCCGTTGCTCCAGTTCCTCACACTACTACTACTACTACTACTACTACTACTACAGTGTATTACAATATAGCAATGGAATTCTAGGGACAGACAAATTAAATTCTTGGAAGGATAGAAATTCATTTTAGTTTAAGATTTTATTTGTTTATGGTTTGATTTTTCCATCATCCTCATCAAAAACCAAGAAAATGGAAAAAAATACATATTAATTAATCTTGTGATTGTTGTTCTGACATACTGCAACATTTAGGAGAGAAATGGGATCTGGGAGAAGGAATCAAAGAAGGGAGTTAAAATGACAGACTGGTACAATGTGACTTCTGAAAGGGAGAAAGAGAAAGAGAAAGAGAAAGAGAGAGAGAGAGAGAGAGAGAGAGAGAGAGAGAGAGGTGAAAAATGTAAGGAAAAATTAGTCTTCAAGAGTAAAGAGAAAATAAATATGTTTGTAAACACAAAAGAAGAACTGCAAACTGACTTGCAGTTAAGTAATCACTCAGGAATATTTTTGAGTGCATATTTGTATAGTGTATTTGTATTAAAAGGAAAACCGATCTTTGTTTCTCATCCTCAAAACAGACCAGTTTCTCTCATACTGGGGTTGAAGTGACCTGCATTTCTTTCTTTCCGAAGGAAGGGATTAACAATGCTGAAGACTAGTGTGAAAGTTGGATAAGGGTTTGAAAGATTTTCCCACTGACAAGGCAAGTGATGCACCAGGGAATCTGAATAACATGGAATAGTTTTTATATGTTCATGGAGAAGATGTGAGTTACATTTTGCTGTTCATTTTTTTCACTGAAATTAGAGTTTGTAACTGTGGTAGTAATAAATAGTTCCTGTGAAAGATGGAATATTTCTCCAACTGGTTTTGGGAGCTCTGCTGCGGCCAACAGAAGGACTGATAACATAGTTTTTTATTGTTATTCTACAATGTTTAGAGTGATTTTTTTCCAAGAGCTATTTTGCTTGCAGAGAAGTAATGACATGTGATTGGATGACTTTTGAATTTGTGATAAGAATTTACTTTTAAAGAAAGATTACCAGAAGCAGAATAGCACAAAGAGAAATTTTATACTAAGTGACCAAAGGAGACATTACTGACAAAACCAAAAACTTCAGGAAGAAATAGTTTGAACATGGAATGCTGCTTTGGAGCTCACAACAGCACATATACCAGCACATCAATTTTGACACATTATAATAGATTAGTTTGTGGTACTTACAGAAAAGAAATGTTACATACATAACTGTTTGAAAGAGAAGAGGGGGGAGAAGGAAGTCTGTTACAAAATCATAAAAATACTGATTTGAAAAAAATCTAGAATAAAGTTTTTGGTATGACCAGTAGTTCTCAGTCTAATTTAAAATGACAAACAGAATGGTAAGTCCAAAATACTCAATACTTTAAAAGAACTCATTTGCCATGAATGTGATGATCACAATGTTCAAGAGTGGATGGGTGACAATAATGCAGATCCAGGGCACCAAATCATACATGATAGTGAAATTGTAAACCTCATCACCGGTGAAGCTGACACTGCCAGCATCTCATCGACTAGTACCCCAAAAAATAAAGATGAAAATATACCAGCTGCTTCTGAGGCATTTACATCTTTAAATACTGTTTTGTGATGGTTTGAAGTTCAAGATGAACATGATGACCACCATCAGATATCTGTGCTGAAGAAACTGCATGACTTAGCTGCTTGTAAGCGGATAGGCTTGCTCAGAGAGACCAAAATTAAGGATCTTTTAAAGTGTTAATTCTAAACATATGCACTACAGATTCAAAATAGATATTTATTACATATTTTTTGGTTACTAGCCTACACTACAACCGTTCTTACTGTACTTACCTTTGTACTAACAAGAGAGATTTGTATTGTTATAAATATAAGTAGTTTATATTGTTAAATTAGTAAATAAAACTATACAGTTCGATTATACAAATGGACTTTTTTTCTGAAAATTCATGTCCCCCAACTAGTTGGGATAACTGATGCTCTACTGCATGTATATGGCTTTTGGAAATTACACAATATTTTTTGAGTGTACTACCAGACTATAAAACCAGAAGTACAGTGTCCATTGTTACAGTAATGAATAATATTTCCAGAGTGAATCTATTGGCAAAAATGAATGGTAGGCCGTGAATTGAGCCTGGATAACTCAGGTTCTAAGAAAACTGTACCTAAAATGCAAGAGCCCGGGTTCGTGAGCCATTTCAGCAAGAGTAACACATACTAAAAAGAGAATCATGCTTTTAAGATTTATTTTTCATATTTTCTTTAGTTCTTTGAAAGATTTCAAATATGAAACTAATGATGACAGAAAGTATAACTATCCTCCAAAGAAAAAAATGTGAGGTGAGTTAAGCAATTTCTTCCTATTGAGCTTCCAAAGTTCCTTGGTCACTCAATAAAATTTGTAGCAGAATTACAGCAAAATGTAATGAGGACACACGAAACTACATCAATGCAATCATATTGGGTAAGCTATTCCTGGTAGTAGCTGTTGCATCCGCTAAGTTACTTTCAAAATAATTCTACAAATCAACAACAGAAGGCAGCACCAGTCAAGGGGCATATCACGAGACATCTGTATATTGTCCTCATATGGAATGAATTCATTTTTGAAGCAATAGGTGACTCGCACACTGAGAAAATTGCATCCCGACCTATACTCGAGCGTGGTCTTTTTAACACAAACTTGGGGCCCGAGCTATGCTCGAGCTTTGTCTCCAAAGTGTTAATAAACCAGTTAATTTCATAGGTATTGACATTATTATTATTGTTGTTGTTAATATTATTATTATTATTATTACTATTACTACTCTTTTGACTTGCTTGATACAATCCTCCAACTGTTAAAAACCTATGCTAGTCTTTTCAGCTCCATGCACCTACTAGATCAAAAATTCTTGATAACTTCTGTCAGAGCCAAGAACTACTGATTCTACTGCTCCTTTCAACATTAAGTTAACTATTCCCAGAGGCCATAGCAAATTACCCATAACCTGGCCTTTCTTGTGTTAGGGACTTCCCGCAGACTTCCTTTTCCTTGCCTATTCTGTCTCCTTCCTCTTCATTTGATGATTCACCTGCCTACTCAAATTTTTGATATACTTATATACCTGAATCAGAATAATGAAGTGACTGACACCTAGTTGTTCACATGAGAGCTACTGTAGCAGCAACTGATCAGAGAATGAGCTTGGTGATGTTTTCTATTTTGCCTGTTTGTTCACCATTGCCATATCACTCTGCAAACGGCAATTATGCGCACTAACGTAACTGCTGAGATTCAGTTTCAGCAAATGTTTTGCTTCTTTGAGCCAATTTACTTTGTACTACAAAAATAATGTCTGCAGGCTGCTACTGATAGCGAGTATCACAGTTACTATCTTTTGAGGTGAACTTGGTACTACAGGCCAATGGAAAACATAAGAAAGTATCAGTACGGAACTGCAGAGCTGTTGCTGCTGCGCCTATATTGAGTGTGCTGATAATGGAAGACTATCTACATTGCTTTGCTCTGTGCCTAATTGTCCATCACTTTGTTATTCTGATCTGGTATACAGTACCATGTATATAATGCATCCAGTTTCCTCTTTTCCCAATGTTTTCATAGTTGAGGTTTCTTTCACAGCCACACATAGCTCTGCCCCAGATCTGTTAAGCAAGATATAAAAATTCTGCTCACTAAATAATCTCATATACCAAAATGGCATTGAGAGGTTTTCAGGTGAATGTAGTTAGGTGTACACAAAGAGACACGTAAATGGAGATGGTGGAGGAAAATGAGTTGGTGTCTAAATAAACCTAAGTTACTTATGTTGTCAATTTACTTGGCACGGGGTGTTTTTGTTACTTACCTAATGATAAATTAGGCTTATTTTTTTCACTTTTTTCAGTTTTCCTTGATGAAGTTTCTAAAGCATCTTTGGAGGGAACATCTGGCTCAGTTTTATCAGAAGATGGCAGGCCTGATATTCTTGGCTGTTTGTTGTCATTCTTACAAATTTTCCTTTTAGAGGTATTGTTTAGCAGTTTTCCTTGAGTTGCTGCTGCTTCTTTGGTTTCCTCTAATGCTTCTGCTGCCATTTTCATGGGTGACGCAACACCTGGCTCAGTTTTATCAGAAGACTGTAGGTCTGATATTCTTGGCTGCTTGTTCTCATTCTTACAAATTTTCCTTTTAGAGGTATTGTTTAGCATTTTTCCTTGAGTTGCTGCCGCTTCTTTGGTTTCCTCTAATGCTTCTGCTGCCATTTTCATGGGTGACGCAACAGCAGGAGAAGATTTACTTGTTGATATACTTTTCTTTCTGAAACATAGATGTTTATATGTAATGGGAAAGTCTGGTTGGAATATAAAGAAATGAACTAGTCAGCGTATGGAGACAGGTAACACACAGGAGGTGTTGATAGTAGCAATTTATCCAATGTACTTGGATTTTTTATGTATGTATCCACTAGCTATCTCGTAATATATTGTATGTTACTAATGCATGCAAGGCTGATGCTGCTGGCTGAATATGGAAGTATAAAGTAAAGTGAACTGTTGCCTCCAACTGAATTTCTTCCTGACAAATATAACATAATTTTGATGGTAAAACTGAGAACTGAAATAAGCATTTATATATTTTATTTTGCCTTCATAGTCTTACACAAGCTACACCAGCAATCAACTGAACAGCTAATATCATCCTAGGATCCCCAAACAATGATACAGGATTTGTCAATGTAATACAGTGCAGATCAATAGGCCAAAATATACAACTCACAGCATGTACATAAAATGCTTTATGAAGATAGGAGAGGTAACCTATGAAGACAAGACAGCTGGTCAGCCACTGCCTTGATTAAGGAACCATCACAGCGTTTACCATAGCAATCCAGGAAAAACATGGAAAACCAAATCAGGGTGGCCAGACAGAGCAACTCTATTCTCCCAAATATAAGGTCATTATCTCAACAGCTGCACTGTCTTATTCTGTAAATCCTATTGTATAATGTTCCTTGATTTACATACATTGTGTTTCAGGTAACTTGCAAATAAAACGTAGTTTTGTTCTTCATTGCCACACACACACACACACACACACACACACACACACACACACACACACACACACACACACACACTGAGGACTCCCTTTTGACTCATGGACTGTTTCCTGTTACACACTATATAAACGTAACTCCACTCTCCTCTGCTGCACACAAAGCGAGTAAATTTCTTTTGTGCCAGTGACACAGCTGATAGTCAGTTTCTGTGCAATGTTTTAAGGAGGGCAAGAGAGAAGAGGGAAATTGTGTAGGGAATAATGAGCATAATTCCGTTTGATGCTGTACTTGGACAGAATGTGAGTACACACTGATATGTTGCTGCAATGCACTTAAGTTTGAAACGGATTTATTGTTCCTGAAACTATATGTTTGTAGTGTTTACAGCTTGTGCCAGCACAGAAATTAGTAAAGCTAGATTAGAGAATGGCAATCATCAACATACAAACCAACTTAAAAAGAATTTTCATTGTAGTTTTCACATACGTCACTATCTGGACGACAGAGGAGCCAAATAAAGAGAGATGTATACATGGTGCATTACTTTCCTTCTGACCTTTAAGATAATCCATGTAGAGAGGAAATTTGCAGTTTGTAGATGGATTGTATTGGAATTTTATGACTGTGATTAGTATTCCACATGGCGTATTTCAGTAGATGTCTTACACAAGAAGACTGATTTCAGAGGGGGCTACCATTTGGTTGGAAGTATTCTAAAAGGTTTGGATTCAGGTATGTAAACTGCAAAGATGGAAGATGCATTCTGATGGAGACATCTGATATTGTAACAGTTAGGGCAATTTTTATGAGAAGATATTATTGCCCTATTATTTATCTTTACTAGACTTGGCTCAATCAAGATACAACCAGCAAGTACATCTAATAGGTTTCAATGTGCAATGGTGACTTGAGAGTGCCAACTGGAAAAGAAAACTCTCTTAATGCTTGTCATGAAGGATCATCACTATAAGGCTTCATCAAAAATTAAAAGCTAACATTTACTTCTAGCAAATCTAGCAGTTATCATGGAAAGATGATTGTAACTAAACATTCGTGTTTAGTTTATTATGTGGTTAAGAGGATGGTTATTTGTTCAAAAGGAGTAAACTCTTACCAGATAGGATAGATAAAATGTACTGAAAAGTTCAAAGAAGGGCAGCTCATTTTGTAATATTGCAAATAGAGCAAGATTAGCATGGATATAAGACACAAGTTGGAGTGGAAATCATTGAAACAACGGCATTTTTCATTGCGGGCAGATCTATTCATGAAATTTCAGTACCAAACATTCTCCTCCAAATGAGAAAATACTTTGTTGATGACCACCTACACTCGAAGGAAATTTGCAGTTCGTAGATGGATTGTATTGGAATTTTATAAGAGAAATCAGAGCTTGCATGGAAATATTTAAGAGTTCACTTTTCCTGCATGCTGTCAGAGTGGAAGGGTAGAGAAAATGTCTGAATGTGGTTTGATGAACTCTCTGCCATGTACTGAAGTATGAACTGCAGATAAGTCCTGTAGATGAAAATGAAATTAAATGTCGTGTGGCTAGGACCTCTCGTCGGGTAGACCATTCGCCTGGTGCAGGTATTTCGAATTGACGCCACTTAGGCAACCTGCGTGTCGATGGGGATGAAATGATGATGATGATTAGGGCAACACAACACCCAGTCCCTGAGCGGAGATGTAAACAAAGAAGAAAGAAAGTGTGCAGTGGCTAGCATGTAAAACTGTTTACATTTTGGACTGCTACACAAAATCTTGGAGGAAGTCACAAGTGCCACACATTACACGGAACTTGACTGCCAAGCTGGAGAAATGAGTCAAAAGGTTCTGGGGCTTTATCCTTACCATAGCCAATACAACCCAAAAAAGTGCATTTGTACTAGTGAAAGGAACTGCATTTTCAGAATTAAGGATATGCAGAATTTACTCGAGAAAGTTTTTGATGGTGTTACTGTGGAAGTCTAAATTAATCATATACACCACACCAAAAATTTGCAAGAAAGCAATGTCTTGAAGGAAGACAGACAACAAAATTTCATTGAAAATATTGTAACGATACATACAGCAGAGACGATGAGTCGCAGATAGGCACAACAAAGAGACTCTCACAATTAAAGCTTTTGGGCATGATGGCCATCGTCAACAATACACACTCTCTCTCTCTCTCTCTCTCTCTCTCTCTCTCTCTCTCTCTCACACACACACACACACACACACACACAACTGCAGTCTCAGGCAACTGAAACCACACCTGAGAATATATTTAATTGGGAAGGAGCTGTGACTGCTATTTCCCTACATTATTTCGAAGTATTTTCTTGGCATATTATTCTGCAGTCACATAAAATTGTTTAAAAGACATACATGCCAACTTTCAAAAACAAAAAATTGAGATTCAATTTTAAATATGAGGAGGTACATATGACCAAAAACCACAGCTCATTTTCCAGATAATTTCGGAACAACTGGTATCTTTCCCTAAGATGTCACAAAGATATATAAAAAGGATAAAAATGCAAATATAAACAGTAGAACTATCCTAAACATTGACTCATATAATAAGGGAAAGGCAATTCCTTACCTATCGTGGACTGGAGTGTGATGCACAGAAACACACAATAGAAAACAGTTAGTCTTCCAACTATTTCTGTTCTAACAGTTTGACCATAAGTTTTTATCATCTTATTTTCGGCTTTAACTTCTTGTAACGGCCCATCACACTAAAAAGTCACCGCCACTCCACTTTTGACACTGAATTCCATTTTTCTACTATTATTTACAAACTTTTCTTGCTGACTTTTTGTTTCCACACACTTTGAAACATCGTTTTTTCCACACAGTGCTATGCAAATGTCACATTGGCAAAAAGTACAAAATGCAAATGAAGGACATTTCCTAGACTCAAAATTGCACAGAAACTGTTCCAAATATTGCTTCAAGGCAGAAGTTCATTATTATTTTTTTTACCATAACAAGAAATAAAACACCGCATCAAAATATCATGAAAATAACAAATCAGATACGTGTGAAATAACTGCTTACTCAAAAATAAAACCTTTCTGTGTTTCAGGTAATAAAACAGCCTTCTTAATTATCCACTCTAACAATTTATATATATTATAAAAACACTGAATAATATGCGACTTCAGTTAAGCAGAATGACAACACACAAACACAAGTCCAAACAAAAGCACAACACTGAGCAATACGAGTACATATTCTACAAAATGTACGAGAGTGAGGAAAAACAATTGATGTATAGGTTGTGTCCGACTTTCTGACTTCTATAAACTTCAATATGTATACTGATTAAAAACGACTAATGAGTGAAGTACTTCCAACCACTGGCCAAAAAAACTTGAATGGTTCGTTTCCAAAGCAAACGTATTAGGTCTGATGATAGCTAAAAATTGGGAGAAATAATGAAATAATCAGGTTGTTGGAGAAAAAGTGGAAAAGCAAGTTTCTTGCCTAAATTGGAGTGTGGCAACTCATATGTGTGCCAGACAGCTTTACTGACAGTACTGTTCAATGAAAAAGTTTGTTGTGTTCAGGCTTTATCAGCTCGGCTTCTATAATATATTCTCAACTTCTTGGTAAAATGGTAATTTGTGTGCATATATAACCAATTGTAATCATTTTCAAAATTTCCAAAAATCACAAAGTTAAATATCCAGCTACTGTATTCTACTATGTGGATGTTTGTGCAATAACAAACACACTACAATGCCTATATTATTCGTTTGACTGCTGTGTAATTTTTTGTAAATAAGTGTTGCAGTCACTTGGTAAGAGGTTTAGACAAAAGTCATTGAACCCAACTGAAGTTTAACACTATCATGTAACTTACCTTGATTTGACTGGCACTTTGCGTAGCTGCTTTTCATTCAGCTGACTTCTAACAGCACCTGCAACAAATACCCATTTAGAAGTGAACTTTAGCAGATACACTCAAGTGAAGTTTAGCAGATACAATTTATCAACAAATTGGGACATTCTTACAATTAAAGCAGATACAACTTATTAGTATACAGGGACATTATTACAATTACAAGTCAAATGTTTCACATTTAGAGCAAGCTTTAAGATAATCGGAAAAAATTCTTTTGCTTAACAATATATACCTCCTCAGAGTCTGTAGGAAATGAGGTAAGTGTTTTACAAAGAAAGTACAAAACTTACAAGCAAAGCTGCAAATTTTGGGTCTGTTGAAATGTAGTTCCAAGCACACATGAAATCAGCAGACATGCATGTAGAGTAATTTACTGGCAACAGCAATTCTCGGATATAAACTATGACATACTTTAGAAGACAGAGTATCTGAAAATTCATTCCAACGACACACGTTCTCTGGTTTAAGCAAACAGCTACCCTGTATGTCATTACCACAGAGAGGTGTTAGGTAAGCGTAAACATTTAAAAATCACAACTGGCATTAATATTAATTGTCAATGACAACAGGGTCTACTTTCTATCGTAATGTAATGGGAAGTCATTAGATGTTGAGAGTGCTAACCATTTACACAGCCAAACATTAGGTAATTTATGACCACAGAAGTAATTACTTACTTCTTCTATTTTCTGACTGCCTTTCATTTGATACCAGCCTCAAGTGGCTGCTTTTACTATTGTTCAATGGTGAAGACACACATTTTCCACTAAACCTGTCTTTCCTGGATATATCTTCAGAGGCCTTTCTTAGAGACCCCTTTCTCTCGAACAAATTTTGGTCTGCAGCAGGTACAGGTCCCAAATTTCTTTCTTCTTGTCTAAAACAAGTGAAACATTAAGACAACAAAGGAGGAAAAAAATTCTTTTACTTAACAATATATATCTCCTAAAAATGTAGAAACAAGGTAAGTGCTTTAAAAAGAAAGTACAAAACTTAAGAGATAAGCTGCAAAATTTGGGTCTGTTGAAGTGTTCTTCCAAGTACATATGAAATCAGCACACATGCAAGCAATTTAATTAATCATAAATTTAAATGTGATCTCTCAGGTTTTGTTGGTATGACTGATTGATAGTGTGTTTCTGGGTTTCTGTCAAGTTGTCATTTCCATTTTATGTACAATATTTCGATGAGCAACCCTGCAGTCTTTTTCAAGTGCTGCAGGATTTCCTGTTATGTTTACTTGCTGCCTGGAATCCAACCACACTGTGAGCTATTGTTGGTTTCATGCTCCACTAAACTCTAATTAATACGGCAATCAGTAGTCCAGCCACTCAGTAATCCGGCATACTTCCAGCTTCTAGTCGTTCAACCTGAAATGACGCCTACAATAATGAAATTTCATCTACAACAATATTGTTAGTTAATTACAATGTTCAACCTTCCGGTACACCTTGATACTGTGGCTTTCTTACGGATCATTATCGTGACTTCTAAAGGGAAACACGTTATGCTAGACCTTCAGCAGAAACTCGAAATTAGATATAAATTGAACTGAGGTTCTTCGCAAAAAAGCCATTGTTGCTGGCAACAGTGTTGGACGAGCAACTATTTATGATGAAATTTCAGCAGAAACGAGGTAATCATAAGCTCACAGGAAAGTTACGATGAAACTGGAAGAGGAGAGAACATGAGGATATCTCAAACTGTTGGTGCTGAAGCTGGAGACATCTTCCTGCAGTGCATTATGCAACAAACAGAAACATTGTGACAACTAAAACTTTGGGACATTTCTCACAATAAATGTTGAGTGATACTATTATGCATGTACACACTCAAGGACTAAGTTTTCTGTAAACATGGTTATATACTTTGATTTGATAAATTACAATCCTTAAGTGTTTAAACTAAATTTTAGACACTCTCAACAATCCGGCACTTCCGCTAACCTGGCACCTGTATGAGCAAGAAATCGCTGATTTAGCAAGAGTCTAGTGTACTTTTTATAGCTGATTTCAATTCTGAACAATTTGGCAAAACATCCAGAGGCATACTGCCAATAAATTTAAATCACTATTCATGGCAATTTTGTCACTCTACCTCCACCAAGATCATTCATACAGCATCACACTGTATAAAAAGGCTCTGAGGGATGACGTTTCTTCTATATTGTCTTTCTCCCACTGTGCCATCACTAGTTTCTTTAAACTGAGAGTTCCAGCCAAGAAAACTTCTTATTTATCAGCTCACCACACTCTGTACTGAAGCACAGCGACTGCTGTGTTGTGCTGCAAATAGTGCACATCTGGTAACAGGTTGACATGTGGCACTCAAACCTTTGATGTAAGTTATGGCAGGGAAGTGATTTGTGCAGACCAGTTAGCTGTATGGAAGCAGCAAAATAAGATGGGTTGACACACAGGCATAACAGAATTGCAGAGAAAAGTTGACCATGATGGAACATGCCCATAACCACATAGCGAATGAAGCTGCCCAACTTGTTGGTACATCAACTTGGAATATCCAGTGTGCCCCAGGGAATGGTACGCCACTTGCAGCTATGCGAGTGTATGAATGATGGTCATAAAAAGATAGAGACAGAAGATAAGTGTCCCATCTTTTCAATAACTCACATCAAAATCCACAAGAACTGCTGCAGGGTGTATATGGGAACAAGGAAAAAAAATATTCCCAGATTTAAAAATACACTTTCTTCAGGTGAAAACACGCGTTTTCCATGTTAAGTGACAGTATATTTTCCCTTATCAATTTTTTGAATGTTTATGGTTTTATACACGAGCGCAGAATTTCACGGCACTTTAGAAAATGAAACTCAGGGAAAAAGACATGTTTTGGGAATATCTTTGATGTGCAGCTACATGTACGCTGCGTATTTTCATACTACGAAAGTATACATTGGAATTCTTCCCCCCATGAACCATGGACCTTGCCGTTGGTGGGGAGGCTTGCGTGCCTCAGCGATACAGATGGCTGTACCGTAGGTGCAACCACAACGGAGGGGTATCTGTTGAGAGGCCAGACAAACATATGGTTCCTGAAGAGGGGCAGCAGCCTTTTCAGTAGTTGCAAGGGCAACAGTCTGGATGATTGACTGATATGGCCTTGTAACAATAACCAAAATGGCCTTGCTGTGCTGGTACTGCGAACGGCTGAAAGCAAGGGGGAAACTACAGCCGTAATTTTTCCCGAGGGCATGCAGCTTTACTGTATGGTTAAATGATGATGGCGTCCTAATGGGTACAATATTCCGGAGGTAAAGTAGTCCCCCATTCGGATCTCCAAGTGGGTACTACTCAAGAGGACATTGTTATCAGGAGAAAGAAAACGAGCGTTCTATGGATTGGAGCGTGGAATGTCAGATCCCTTAATCGAGCAGGTAGGTTAAAAAAATTAAAAAGGGAAATGGATAGGTTGAAGTTAGATATAGTGGGAATTAGTGAAGTTCAGTGGCAGGAGGAACAAGACTTTTCGTCAGGTGAATACAGGGTTATAAATACAAAATCAAATAGGGGTAATACAGGAGTAGGTTTAAGAATGAATAAAAAGTAGGAGTGTGTGTAAGCTACTACAAACAGCATAGTGAACGCATTATTGTGGCCAAGATAGATACGAAGCCCACACCTACTACAGTAATACAAGTTTATATGCCAACTAGCTCTGCAGATGACGAAGAAATTGAAGAAATGTATGATGAAATAAAAGAAATTATTCAGATAGTGAAGGGTGACGAAAATTTAATAGTCATGGGTGACTGGAATTCGAGTGTAGGAAAAGGGAGAGAAGGAAACATAGTAGGTGAATATGAATTGGGGGGAAGAAATGAAAGAGGAAGCCATCTGGTAGAATTTTGCACAGAGCATAACTTAATCATAGCTAACACTTGGTTCAAGAACCATAAGAGAAGGTTGTATACATGGAAGAATCCCGGAGATACTAAAAGGTATCAGATAGATTATATAATGGTAAGACAGAGATTTAGGAAGCAGGTTTTAAATTGTAAGACATTTTTTCCAGGGGCAGATGTGGACTCTAACCACAATCTATTGGTTATGAACTGTAGATTAAAATTGAAGAAACTGCAAAAAGGTGGGAATTTGAGGAAATGGGACGTGGATAAACTAACTAAACCAGAGGTTGTACAGAGTTTCAGGAAGGGTATAAGGGAACAATTGACAGCAGTGGGGGAAAGAAGTACAGCAGAAGAAGAATAGGCACCTCTGAGGGATGAAGTACTGAAGGCAGCAGAGGATCAAGTAGGTAAAAAGATGAGGGCTAGTAGAAATCCTTGGGTAACAGAAGATATATTGAATTTGATTGATGAAAGGAGAAAATATAAAAATGCAGTAAATGAAGCAGGCAAAAAGGAATACAAATGTCTCAAAAATGAGATTGACAGGAAGTGCAAAATGGATAAGCAGGGATGGCTAGATAACAAATGTAAGGATGTAGAGGTTTATCTCACTAGGGGTAAGATAGATACTGCCTACAGAAAAATTAAAGAGACCTTTGATGAAAAGAGAACCACTTGTATGATTATCAAGAGCTCAGATGGAAACCCAGTTCTAAGCAAAGAAGGGAAAGCAGAAAGATGTACTTGACAACAATATTATAGAAATGGAAGAGAATGTAGATGAAGATGAAATGGGAGACACGATACTGCGTGAAGAGTTTGACAGAGCACTGAAAGACATGAGCCGAAACAAGGCGCCGGGAGTAGACAACATTCCATTAGAACTACTGACAGCCTTGGGAGAGCCAGTGCTGACAAAACTCTACCATCTGATGAGCAAGATGTATGAGACAGGCGAAGTACTCTCAGACTTCAAGAAGAATATAATAATTCCAATCCCAAAGAAAGCAGGTGATGACAGATGTGAAAATTACCGAACTATCAGTTTAATAAGTCATAGCTGCAAAATACTAAGGCGAATTCTTTACAGATGAAGATAAAAACTGGTAGAACATCAGTTTGGATTCCGTAGAATTGCTGGAACACATGAGGTAATACTGACCCTATGACTTATCTTAGAAGCTGGATTAAGGAAAAGCAAACCTATGTTTCTAGCATTTGTAGACTTAGAGAAAGCTTTTGACAATGTTGACTGGTATACTCTCTTCCAAATTATAAAGGTGGTAGGAGTACAATACAGGGAGTGAAAGACTATTTACAATTTGTACAGAAACCAGATGGCAGTTATAAGAGTCGAGGGGCATGAAAGGGAAGCAGTGGTCGGGAAGGGAGTAAGACAGGGTTGTATCCTGTCCCCGATGTTATTCAATCTGTATATTGAGCAAGCAGTAAAGGAAACAAAAGAAAAATTTGGAGTAGGTATTAAAATCCATGGAGAAGAAATAAAAACTTTGAGGTTTGCCGATGACATTGTAATTCTGTCAGAGACAGCAAAGGACCTGGAAGAGCAGCTGAATGGAATGGACAGTGTCTTGAAAGGAGGATATAAGATAAACATCAACAAAAGCAAAATGAGGATAATGGAATTTAGTTGAATTAAATTGGGTGATGCTGAGGGAATTAGAATAGGACATGAGACACTTAAAGTAGTAAATGAGTTTTGCTATTTGGGGAGCAAAATAACTGATGATGGTCGAAGTAGAGATGATATAAAATGTAGACTGGCAATGGTAAGGAAAGCGTTTCTGAAGAAGAGAAATTTGTTAACATCAAGCATAGATTTAAGTGTCAGGAAGTCGTTTCTGAAAGTATTTGTATGGAGTGTAGCCATGTATGGAAGTGAAACATTGACAATAAATAGTTTGGACAAGAAGAGAATGAATAGAAGCTTTCGAAATGTGGTGCTACAGAAGAATGTTGAAGATTAGATGGGTAGATCACATAGCTAATGAGGAGGTATTGAACAGAATTGGGGAGAAGAGGAATTTGTGGCACAACTTGACGAGAAGAAGGGACCGGTTGGTAGGACATGTTCTGAGGCCTCAAGGGATCACAAATTTAGCACTGGAGGGCAGCGTAGAGGGTAAAAATCGTTGAGGGATTTTGTTTTGTTTTGATTTGTTTTTTTTTTGTTTGGGGTTTAAGGGCACTCAACTACTGAGGTCATTAGCGCCAAGTCACAATTGTAAGAGCACATAGAATCTAGTAAAACTCAGGGGGTGGGGGGACACCAGAAAGTTCTTACAAAGAGGCAGATAAAATAAGTGAAAGAGTTAGATGTCTTTGGACAAGTCACTCAAAGTAATAAAACGAAGAACACGAGCAGCTGTTCAAGCGTCATCAGCTAAAATATCCTGTAAAGTAGATGGCAAGGACAGGACAACACGAGATTGACTAAAACGGGGACACAACAATAAAACATGGCGCACTGTCAATGCATGACCATCTACATCTACATCTACATCCATACTCCGCAAGCCACCTGACGGTGTGTGTCGGAGGGTACCCTGAGTACCTCTATCGGTTCTCCCTTCTATTCCAGTCTCGTATTGTACGTGGAAAGAAGGATTGTCGGTATGCTTCTGTGTGGGCTCTAATCTCTCTGATTTTATCCTCATGGTCTCTTCGCGAGATATACGTAGGAGGGAGCAATATACTGCTTGACTCTTCGGTGAAGGTATGTTCTCGAAACTTTAACAAAAGCCCGTACCGAGCTACTGAGCGTCTCTCCTGCAGAGTCTTCCACTGGAGTTTATCTATCATCTCCGTAACGCTTTCGCAATTACTAAATGATCCTGTAACGAAGCGCGCTGCTCTCCGTTGGATCTTCTCTATCTCTTCTATCAACCCTACCTGGTGCGGATCCCACACTGCTGAGCAGTATTCAAGCATTGGGCGAACAAGCGTACTGTAACCTACTTCCTTTGTTGTCGGATTGCATTTCCTTAAGATTCTTCCAATGAATCTCAGTCTGGCATCTGCTTTACCGACGATCAACTTTATATGATCATTCCATTTTAAATCACTCCTAATGAGTACTCCCAGATAATTTATGGAATTAACTACTTCCAGTTGCTGACCTGCTATTTTGTAGCTAAATGATAAGGGACCTATCTTTCTATGTATTCGCATCACATTACACTTGTCTACATTGAGATTCAATTGCCATTCCGTGCACCATGCGTCAATTCGCTGCAGATCCTCCTGCATTTCAGTACAATTTTCCATTGTTGCAACCTCTCGATACACCACAGCATCATCTGCAAAAAGCCTCAGTGAACTTCCGATGTCATCCACCAGGTCATTTATGTATATTGTGAATAGCAACGGTCCTATGACACTCCCCTGGGGCACACCTGAAATCACTCTTACTTCGGAAGACTTCTCTCCATTGAGAATGACATGCTGCGTTCTGTTATCTAGGAACTCCTCAATCCAATCACACAATTGATCTGATAGTCCGTATGCTCTTACTTTGTTCATTAAACGACTGTGGGGAACTGTGTCAAACGCCTTGCGGAAGTCAAGAAACACGGCATCTACCTGTGAACCCGTGTCTAAGGCCCTCTGAGTCTCGTGGACGAATAGCGAGAGCTGGGTTTCACACGACCGTCTTTTTCGAAACCCATGCTGATTCCTACAGAGTAGATTTCTAGTCTCCAGAAAAGACATTATACTCGAACATAATACGTGTTCCAAAATTCTACAACTGATCGACGTTAGAGATATAGGTCTATAGTTCTGCACATCTGTTTGACGTCCCTTCTTGAAAACGGGGATGACCTGTGCCCTTTTCCAATCCTTTGGAACGCTTCGCTCTTCTAGAGACCTACGGTACACCGCTGCAAGAAGGGGGGCAAGTTCCTTCGCGTACTCTGTGTAAAATCGAACTGGTATTCCATCAGGTCCAGCGGCCTTTCCTCTTTTGAGCGATTTTAATTGTTTCTCTATCCCTCTGTCGTCTATTTCGATATCTACCATTTTGTCAACTGTGCGACAATCTAGAGAAGGAACTACAGTGCAGTCTTCCTCTGTGAAACAGCTTTGGAAGAAGACATTTAGTAATTCGGCCTTTAGTCTGTCATCCTCTGTTTCAGTACCATTTTGGTCACAGAGTGTCTGGACATTTTGTTTTGATCCACCTACCGCTTTGACATAGGACCAAAATTTCTTAGGATTTTCTGCCAAGTCAGTACATAGAACTTTACTTTCGAATTCATTGAAAGCCTCTCGCATAGCCCTCCTCACACTGCATTTCGCTTCGCGTAATTTTTGTTTGTCTGCAAGGCTTTGGCTATGTTTATGTTTGCTGTGAAGTTCCCTTTGCTTCCGCAGCAGTTTTCTAACTCGGTTGTTGTACCACGGTGGCTCTTTCCCATCTCTTACGATCCTGCTTGGCACATACTCATCTAACGCATATTGTACCATGGTTTTGAACTTTGTCCACTGATCCTCAACACTGTCTGTACTTGAGACAAAACTTTTGTGTTGAGCCACCAAGTACTCTGAAATCTGCTTTTTGTCACTTTTGCTAAACAGAAAAATCTTCCTACCTTTTTTAATATTTCTATTTACGGCTGAAATCATCGATGCAGTAACCGCTTTATGATCGCTGATTCCCTGTTCTGCATTAACTGATTCAAATAGTTCGGGTCTGTTTGTCACCAGAAGGTCTAATATGTTATCGCCACGAGTCGGTTTTCTATTTAACTGCTCAAGGTAGTTTTCAGATAAAGCACTTAAAAATATTTCACTAGATTCTTTGTCCCTGCCACCCGTTATGAACGTCTGAGTCTCCCAGTCTATATCCGGCAAATTAAAATCTCCACCCAGAACTATAACATGGTGGGGAAATCTACTCGAAATATTTTCCAAATTATTCTTCAGGTGCTGAGCCACAACAGCTGCTGAGCCCGGGGGCCTATAGAGACATCCAATTACCATGTCTGAGCCTGCTTTAACCGTGACCTTCACCCAAATCATTTCACAATTCGAATCTCCGTCAATTTCCTTCGATACTATTGCACTTCTTATCGCTATAAACACGCCTCCCCCTTCACTGTCCAGCCTATCTCTGCGGTATACATTCCAATCCGAGTTTAGCATTTCATTACTGTTTACGTCTGGTTTCAGCCAACTTTCTGTTCCTAGTACTATATGGGCGTTGTGACCGTTTATTAATGAGAGCAGTTCTGGGACCTTTCTATAGACGCTCCTGCAGTTTACTATAAGCACATTAATATTGTTATTCCTTGTTGCATTTTGCCTACTGCCTTGCCGCGTCTCAGGAGGCGTCTTGTCGGGCCTAGGGAGGGAATTCTCTAACCTAAAAAAAACCCATGTGCACTCCACACGTACTCCGCTACCCTCGTAGCCGCTTCCGGCGTGTAGTGCACGCCTGACCTATTCAGGGGGACCCTACATTTCTCCACCCGATAGCGGAGGTCGAGAAATTTGCACCCCAGCTCTCCGCAGAATCGTCTGAGCCTCTGGTTTAAGCCTTCCACTCGGCTCCAAACCAGAGGACCGCGATCGGTTCTGGGAACGATACTACAAATAGTTAGCTCTGATTCCACCCCGCGAGCGAGGCTTTCCGCCTTCACCAACTCCGCCAGCCGCCTGTACGAACTGAGGATGACCTCTGAACCCAGACGGCAGGAGTCATTGGTGCCGACATGAGCAACAATTTGCAGTCGTGTGCACCCAGTGCTCTCTATCGCCGCCGGTAGGGCCTCCTCCACATCTCGGATGAGACCCCCCGGCAAGCAGACAGAGTGAACACTGGCCTTCTTCCCCGACCTTTCCGCTATTTCCCTAAGGGGCTCCATCACCCGCCTAACGTTGGAGCTCCCAATAACTAATAAACCCCTCCCCCCATGTGCCTGCTCGGACCTTGCTGAAGGAGCTGCCACATGTCCACTCACAGGCAGAGCGGGCGATGCCACACGGCCAGCCTCCACATTGACCCTCCGCCTCGTGCGCCGCGAACGCCGCTGAACCCGCCACTCCCCTTGGGGAGAGGGTGGCCCAACCGCGCCCGGTACCCGCGAAGATGTCTCGACAGCAGGGACAGTGGGTGAAGCATGTAACACCTGGGGTGTACCTTGCGACGCACCAGACTCCCCACTGCCGCTACACTCCGAGGCAGCAGCCTGAAGACGGCTGACCGCGGCCATCAACACGCTCAGCTGTTCGCGAAGAGTGGCCAGCTCCTCCTGCGTCCGTACACAGCAGCCACACATCCTATCCATCCTAAGAAGTCAATTTACTATAGAGAGTGAATAAACTTTTAAATAGACTGCTAATTCACTAAAGGCAGTTGATTATTGACTAAAGTGTGATTGCTAACCACTCCTTGTAGAAAACAAGGAGAATAGCACTACCTGTCTCTGGACTGTATTCAAAACAAACACTAGCACTACTAGCACTATGGCTGACTAAAGGGACTCTCTCTGACTGTATTCAAAACAAACACGAAATCTATGGAACACTTAATAGCACTCGACTATTAAAGCTTCCTAAAAGCAAAAACACGCAGAAGAAGTGACAAGTTAGAAAAATACAGTTAATACTTAAATTAAGGTAGCTCGCTGCACAGCAGACGTGAAGCAGACGGCGGTTAGGGCGACACTGACACTACTGGCACTATGGTTGACTAAAGGGACTCTCTCTGACTGTATTCAAAACAAACACGAAATCTATGGAACACTTAATAGCACTCGACTATTAAAGCTTCCTAAAAGCAAAAACACGCAGAAGAAGAAGTGACAAGTTAGAAAAATACAGTTAATACTTAAATTAAGGTAGCTCGCTGCACAGCAGACGTGAGGCAGACGGCGGTTAGGGCGACACCACAAGGGCACTGCGGGGCTGGGTCACCGGAGAGCAGGTAGTGGTGGCTAAACCGGCAATGCCCAATCCACAACCTGGTCAGAAGGACCTCTTCTCGCCGAGATGGTCGGGAGGAGGTTGTCCAAGGAGTTGGGAACAGTTTTACGGCCCAGAGCTTGTTTCCTTTAAGTGATGACCAAGTATCCCACCACAGTGACACAATCCTCTTACAAACAACCCCACTAATGTCACATGACGGGACACAATGGGAGGCTGGCCGAGGCAGGAGGACTGCAGCCTTGGCTGCAGCATCAGCAGCCTCATTCCCTGGCACTCCTACATGGCCGGGAACCCACAGAAATCTGACAGGAGAGCCATCATCAGCAAAAGAATGGAGGGACTGCTGGATCTGTTGCACCAAGGGATGGACAGGATATGGAGCTCCAAGGCTCTGAAGAGCAATGAGTGAATCAGAGTGGAGTACATACGATGAATGGCGGTGGCAGCGGGCATACTGAATGGCCTGATGGAGAGCAAAATGCTTGGCCGTAAAGCTGGAAAACTGGTCGAGGAGCCGGTATTTAAAGGTGACGGCCCCGACGACAAAGGCACAGCCGACACCATTGTCAGTTTTGGAGCCATCAGTGTAAATAGAGGTCTGACTGGCAAGTCGCGCACGAAGTTCGACAAACCGTGAGCAATACACTGCAGCCGGTGTACCCTTCTTCGGGAGCGAGCTGAGGTCGAGATGAATATGAGCCGGAGCCTGGAACCAAGGTGCTGTCGGGCTCTCACCCTCTCTGAAGGTGGTAGGGAGGGCAAAATCCAATTGTCGAAGCAGGCGACGAAAGCGGACTCCAGGGGGTAGCAGGGCAGACACGTACAACCCATACTGACGGTCGAGAGAATCGGCAAAGAAGGACTGATAACAGGGGTGGTCAGGCATTGACAACAGCCGACAGGCATATCGACAAAGCACTACGCCTCACCGGTAGGTCAATGGTAATTCGGCAGCTTCAGCATAAAGACTCTCGATGGGACTAGAGTAGAATGCTTCGGTCGCAAGACATAACCCCTGATGGTGGATGGAGTTGAGACGGCGTAAGAGGGATGGCCAAGCAGACGAGGCTCCCATAATCCAGCTTTGATCGGACTATGGACCAATACAAGTGAAGCAGGACAGTGCGATCCGCTCCCCAAGATGAACCACTAAGAACTCTGGGGACATTAAGGGAATGTGTACAACGGGCAGCCAAATAAGAGACGTGCGGAGACCAACAAAGTTTCCTGTGCAGTGTGAGCCCTAGAAACTTAGTTGTTTCCACGAATGGGAGAACAACGGGACCGAGATGTAAGGATGGCGGAAGGAACACTTTATATCGCCAAAAGTTGATGCAAACCGTCTTCTCTCCAGAGAACCGGAAGCCATTAGCCACACTCCATGAGTATAGGCTGTCAAGACAACGCTGAAGGCAGCGCTCCAGGAGGCATGTTCTCTGGGCACTGCAGTAGATTGCGAAGCCATCGACAAAAAGAGAGCCTGAGACATTAGGTGGAATGCAATCCATAATTGGATTGATCGCTATGGCAAAAAGCCTGAGCCCTGAGGCACTCCGTTCTCCTGGAGGAAGACGTTGGACAATACGGAACCCACAGGTACCCTAAACTTTCGATCTGTTAAAAAGGAATCAATAAAAAGGGGCAGGCGACCGCGTAGACCCCACCTGTGCATAGTGCGGAGGATACCTCCTCTCTGACAGGTATCATAAGCCTTCTCCAAATCAAAGAACACGGCTACCGTTTGGCGCTTTTGCAAAAAGTTGGTCATGATGAATGTCGACAAGGTCACAAGGTGGTCAACAGCGGAGCAGCGGCGACGAAAGCCGCATTGAATATTGGTAAGTAAACTAACCGAGTGTTAACCATGCGCTCCATCACCTTACAGACACAGCTTGTAAGAGAATGAAGTGGTAACTAGAAGGAAGGTATCTATCCTTCCCGGGTTTGGGTATAAGAAGAACGACGGCGTCACGCCAACGCATGGGGACTTGACCTTCGGTCCAGACGCGATTGTAGGTACGAAGAAGAAAGCGTTTGCCTGCTGGAGAAAGGTGTGTCAGCATCTGAACGTGAATGGCATCTGACCCCGGAGCAGAGGACCGGGACAGTGCAAGTGCGCGTTTGAGTTCCCGCATAGTAAAGGGGGCATTATAATTTTCCAGATTCAGCGAGTGGAAGGAAGGTCGCCGAGCCTCTTGTGCCTCTTTCCTGGGAAGGGAGGCAGGGTGAAACCTCCGCGAAGAAGCGGCCGAAGGTGCTGGAGACATCCACAGGATCAACAAGTACCTCATTACCCGAAGTCAGGCCAGGTTCCGAGGAGTGGGACTTAATGCCCAACAGCCGGCGCAGGCCACCCCAGATGACAGAAGAGGGAGTAAAACTGTTAAAGGAGCTGGTGAAAGAGGCCCAACAAGCTTTTTTGCTGCCTTTGATGACTTTACGGCATTGCGTTGGGATTCATTTGTATCCAATACAATTCGCCAATGTAGGATGGCGGCGAAAGGTGCGTAAAGCACGTCGTCGAGCACGGATAGCGTCTCTACAAGCCTCATTCCACGCGGCGTGAACAAGAGGTACAGCGCTGGGAGTCGTTTGTATCCACTACAATTTGCCAATGTAGGATGGCGGCGAAAGGTGCGTAAAGCACGTCGTCGAGCACGGATAGCGTCTCTACAAGCCTCATTCCACGCGACGTGAAGAAGAGGTAGTACGAGGAATGGAACGTTCAGCAGCACTGATGATAACAGCCGTGAGGTATTTGACCTGACTGTCACAACTGAGAAAATCATGGTCCGGAAAGGTCGCCAGGGAGGAGTAAAGTCCCCAGTCAGCTTTCGGTATGTTCCAGCTCGAAGGACGTGGGTATGGGGTGTGGTGCAGGAGACGAACGACATAGGGGAAATGGTCGCTCGAATAGGTGTCAGAAAGGACATACCACTGAACCGACGGGCAAGAGTGGTAGAACAGATCGAGAGGTCCAAGTGGGAGTAGGTATGAGTAGAGTCTGAGAGGAAAGTCGGGGCGCCAGTATTGAGGCAGAGAAGATTGAGATGGTTGAAGACATCCGCCAAGAGGGAGCCTCTCTGACAGGATGCAGGAGACCCCCAAAGGGGATGATGGGCACTAAAGTCGCCAAACAATAAAAACGGTGGAGGAAGCTGAACAATAAGGTGCATCATGTCAGCCCGACTAACTGCGGATGACGATGGAGTGTAGACAGTACAAACAGAAAAAGTAAAGGCAGAAATAGTAATACGGTCAGTTATTGCTTGGAGTGGGGTAGTCAATGGTATGGGATGGTAATAGACATCGTCCCGAATGAGCAACATGACCCCACCATGAGCTGGAATACCGTCCACAGGGGTGAGGTCAGACCGCTCCGAGGTATAGTGGGTAAAAGCAATACGATCAGTTGGGCGCAACTTGGTTTCCTGGAGACCAAGGACGAGTGGACAGTGCAGTTGTAATTCCTCCCGATTAGAACGAATACCTCTTATGTTCCAATGTAACAAAGCCATCCCTAGTCAGAAAAAAGGGGGAACGAAACGGGTGAAGAGCTGGTCACCTCAATGGCAGCGGAGGGCCAGGTTTCGAGGGAACTACACTACAACCGGCGGGAGGCGGATCCTGTTCCATCGAGTCGTTGCCAGCTGCGGCTGCATTCCTGGGTTGCGTAGGAGGGGCAGCATCATTCGCTGACGACAGGCCAGCTGAGTGCCTGGCAGCAGAGCGTCCCGGCGAAACTGAGGATGGCTGTGAGCAGTGACTCACGGATGGAGCGTCAGACGAAACGCGCCGGGGTGGAGAGGGGGATAAAGACTTCTTCTTGGAAGTCCGATGAGGCACGGGGATGGTGGGCTGGAGCCGAAGAGGGTCCTTGCGCGCGGGGTCCATTTTGGAACACCGGACCTCGGAAGCCGGGGTCTGGAACGTTTCCCCTATGGACGCCTGAGAAGACGATCGCTTCTCAGGCAGCAGAGGGGGAGAAGGAGGAAGGGGCAGAGGGGTTAGGGGCCACGAGGGAGGAGGATTTGGAAGGAAGGGATTTGGGAGGCGGAGGCATAGACCCCGGATGGGGTGAGGAGGTGGAGGGGGGACAGGATAGGGGTGAGGATACTGTGGAAGGAGTGGACACGACTGAGGCAAACGAAGTTGTCAACGTCACGGGATGGAGGCGGTCATACTTCTTCCAGGCCTCAGAATAAGAGAGACGGTCCAAAGTTTTTAATTCTTGAATCTTCTTCTCCTTCTGATACGCGGGGCAGTCTAAAGATCTATGCGAGTGGAGGCCAGGACAATTGACACACTGAGGTGGTGGGGTGCATGTATGTTCCTCACGAAGAGGACGTCCACAATTGCCACAAAGGGACTCAGCCTCACACCGTGACGACACGTGCCCGAAGCGCAAACACCGAAAGCAGCGCATAGGAGGCGGTAGCACATCACCTTTACCTTCTCTGGGAGAATGTCCCCCTCGAAGGCGAGGATAAAGGCCCCGGTGTCGATGCGACGGTCTTTGGGGACGCACTGGACTCGCCGGACAAAATGCACGCCTCAGAGCTCCAGGTTGGCCCTGAGCTCCTCATCAGATTGCAGCAGGAGGTCCCGATGAAAAATAACGCCCTGTGTCCTATTCAGTGCCAGATGCGGGACAATGGACAGTGGGATGTCCCCTAGTTGGTCGCACGCCTGGAGTGCCGCCGACTGTGTGGCGGAGGTGGTCTTTATAAGAACGGACCCCGAACCCATTTTACTGAGAGCCTCGATTTCCACGAAGATGTTCTCGATGTGCTGGACAAAGAATATGGGCTTGGAGGTGGCGAACATCCCCCCATCGGTCCAAGAACTAACTAAATAGCGGGGGAAGTACTTCGGCCCAAGCCGGCGGGCCTGTCCTTCCTCCCAGGGAGTGGCCGAGGGGGAAAGGGCAGGAGAACCAGAACCAGAGACAGCACTTTTCTTTTTAAAAGACTCGGCCGCAGATCGACCTGATACATGTTGACGTTTCATCTGCGAAACGTCTGCCCCAATACCACCCACTCCGACCAGGGGCTCTCCCCACGGGCGCCACCCAGCCTCAGCAAGGGCCACCTGGCAGGATGACCGTTGCCGGGAGTCCTGATGCCCCAAGGAGACGGGCATCTATTCCTTGGCCGACATGGGGAGGGTGCAGCTCAGGTATCGGCAGTACGATCCCTGTGTTGTCAGGGGGCTACAACCTAGAGGGTACATGACGACCCCACCACAACGGGCTGGCTACCATGCTGGATTTCGGGTGCCATGGAAATTCCATCATGATCGTAGGTGCAGATGGGGATGCACTATGTGCGTAACTTGTGCAACCCATCAGATGTTTAGGCGTAATTTGAGGAATAGTGGGTGCGGTTACAACGCCGTTACAATGCTGAGTGCCAAGGTCTGACTGCACTGAGGACCAGTGATACACGACGTAAGGCGTCCTTCCCCAAAAGGCTCGTACTTCTGTAGAATTTTGAAAAATGGAGGTCAAACCCCAAGGGGGACCATCACATGGAAGGCCGAAATGGTTGATACTCCTTTTGGTCGCCTCTTACGACAGGCAGGAGTACCTCGGGCCTATTCTTACCCCGGACCTGCAGGGGGATCGTAGAGGGAGACCAAGAGATGAATACACTAAGGGGATTCAGGAGGATGTAGGTTGCAGTAGGTACTGGGAGATGAAAAAACTTGCACAGGATAGGGTAGCATGGAGAGCTGCATCAAACCAGTCTCAGGGCTGAAGACCACCACCACCACAATAACAACAACAACAACAACATTGGAATTCCACAAAACACTGCATGTCACTTTCCAAATCATTGAAATCGAGATTGCGATGCGTGTTTGTAAGCCATTCACAGCTCATGTCACGTGATCTCGCCAGCCGATGGCAGCGGATATTCAGAACGTACGACACGTGATGTAGTCAGTCAACAGCAACATCACTGTTAAGTAGCACAAACACACAAACAGGGAAAGTTAATAGTTTAAATTAATATACATAGTGTTGCTACAATAAAAGCAAAGTTTTTACACATAATATTGGTCTCTAAGGTTAATAAGCTGCAAGAGAAGCTAAGCTGTCGCATACACTGTTGATCTTTTTGGAACGTGTTACACTTAAGATATATCACACAAATGTGCCAGTAAAATTTTGAATAATGACATAAATGTCTGATCTTCAGGGTTCAAAATGGCTCGTCATAAAAGAGTTGATTTTTAAATGAGAGTCAAACGCTCTGTGATTTAATAAATTCATGGTACATTCTCACACATAGTTCAACTTACGTAAAAGGAAAAGTTTACAAAAGTCAAATTTCTTTAGCAAACAGACAAAAATAACTTCATTGTTTCACAAGGCGATTAATGCTTGACTGTCAGATAGTGGAAAAAATTAAAATCTGAAACTAATGACATTTTAGCCTTCCGTAATAATGTGAATGCATTTTTATTCACTTAATAGCTACCCGGCCACAGATATCCATTTTGTTTTCATTTGACGTGAAAGTAAACAAGGGGGAAACAGCAAAATCACTAAATGTAAATGTGGGTCACATGGAGACTACCCATTATAACTCAAGACAGCTCTGTGCATCAGCTCTGGATCTACGATATTTGCAAACTGGGTCAATACTTAAAAAAATCGAATTTTCAAAAATATGTTCATCTTGTAGTACATATCTTTCTGAAAAGTCTGAAACATAAAACATATATTACGACATATTATTTGGTCTTAGTGTGCCAAAGTGCAGTGCCACACCTCTTCATAAAGCATTCTTCTACTGTACATCACTGTATTTCGCTCTGTGGAATTGAAACATGTATATTTTTTAATCGAGGCCATCAAACTATATTCAGGACAGTGTAAATTGATATGTCCTGTGGTGCCTCTCCTCCTCCCAGTCGGCTGGTTTGACAGTCTGCCTCCCCCCCCCCCCCCCCCCAAAAAAAAAAACACCCTCGCAGTTAATAGCAGATGAGATTATTTGTAATCGGGAGAAGAAGAGCTATTCAGAAAATTTGCATTCTTTACTGTCTATTAGCTAATAACTTGCTGTTTTGTGTGTTGTTGTTGTTGTTGTTGTTGTTGTGTTATTCAGTCCTGAGACTGGTTTGATGCAGCTCTCCACGCTACTCTACCCTGTGCAAGCTCCTTCATCTCCCAGTACCTACTGCAACTTACATCCTTCTGGATCTGCTTAGTGTATTCATCTCTTGGTTTTGGACGTATGGCACCAAAGGGTCAACACTTACTTCTCCCAACACTCCTGTTTCTGTCGTCTTATAAGCAGGCAAATGAGAGCACAGAGCTGCTTAAAGACTACTACGTGCTTTAAGATGGGGGCCGTTTATGTCACTGTAGAGCTCTCGTTGTTGTTGTTGTTGTTCCTGTTGTTGTGGTCTTCAGTCCTGAGACTGGTTTGATGCCGCTCTACATGCTACTCTATCCTGTGCAAGCTTCTTCATCTCCCAGTACCTACTGCAACCTACATCCTTCTGAATCTGCTTAGTGTAGTCATCTTTTGGTCTCCCTCTATGATTTTTACCCTCCACGCTGCCCTCCAATGCTAAATGTGCGATCCCTTGATGCCTCAGAACATGCCCTACCAACCCATCCCTTCTTCTAGTCAAGTTGTGCCACAAATTTCTCTTCTCCCCAATCCTATTCAATACTTCCTCATTAATTACGTGATCTACCCACTTAATCTTCAACATTCTTCTGTAGCACCACATTTCGAAAGCTTCTATTCTCTTCCTGTCCATGTTTCACTTCCATACATGGCTACACTCCATACAAATACTTTCAGAATCAACTTCCTGACACTTAAATCAATGTGTGCTATAAAATTACATATAGGATACACAAAACCAACAAAAACAAGACATAAGCAAAAAATTACACATTTCTTCAATCCTTAGCTCCCAGTTTTCTTTTTCCTCTCTCTCTCTCTCTCTCTCTCTCTCTCTCTCTCTCTCTCTCTCTCTCTCATGCTAATCTTGCTACAGCTTTACATGGCGTGCTTTCCTTTCTGCGAAGGAATCTATTACCTCATCAAAGTTCATCAAACGTTTTGCTACATGAAAAATCAAAATGTCATTATCTAATACTGAAAAAGCTGTTAACACAAATAATACCCAAGACTGGTGTAGTTTCTCGATATGATTACGTCTATTTTTATATAGATAAAACAAAATAGGCCTTTCTAATACTGCAGCAATTTTGTACCACACACTAAATAAACAAGACTGTTTTGGCACAAATGGCCATTTTTATAACAAGACAGAATATAATTCATGAAGTACAAATATTAAATGCCTTTTAGGCCCATTACAAGTAAAAAGCTTTATGTTAGGAAATAGTTTCACATTTCATTCATACGCAACAGTTTGTCAAGCATGAGATCGAAAAGGAATACTATGAAATTTTTATATAAATTCTTAATCATCTTATTCTTCCATAATTTGTGTGAAGTCCCTGTTTCTACTCCTTCCTCATTCTAATAAACAATCTTCTCATCACCAATTCTGTAGCTATTCCTGCCGTTGTCAAAATCTGTTCGCCAATTAACTTCACTAACCCTGCCAGAATCACAGGTTTAGTTATTTCGCGATTATTTTAGGCACTATTATGTGTTTGTACAACACGTTTTCTGTGTTAGTTCCAAAATAGAACTTAAGCGGCTGCTAGTTGGGCACTGTACAATTGGTCCTTACTAGTATAGTGATCTGGCCAAAAATTTTCTGTCAAAATTTCATTTTCTTGGATACACCGAGAAGATAATACGTAATCTTTTTCACCTGTTATTCCTGTCAGTCGTTCATTTCCATTCTGGTAGTCTGAATCTATAGATTTCGCTAGTAATTATAACAACACTGATCATACGCAAACCCCGTCAACCACATTATCAGGCAGCGATTGGCATTCATCCGTTTGACTTTACTCCACTCTGCTCGTACAGCCCCGTTCCCTTTTGGCTGCGGATAGTTTATTTCTAGATGTGACGAGGATTCTCCTGACACACACATCATGCGTTCAGAAATCAACATGTGATTAATTCATAAATGAACTTAAAATGTGTTCAAAAACCAACAGGGAAGCATTTGGAAATTAAATGAATAATAGATAGACAAATGTGCACTGGATGCTAGGCGTTTTGTGAAACAAGTTGTTTTCCTCAAGAATATGAATTTGGCGCCCCCTTTTCCTGGTAGCATCTAGCTGCTTGCTGCAACTGCTTGCACACTAACAGCCACAATCCTGTAGCCAGAACCAGGAGAATCTACAACTCAAACGCGTCTCAACTGCGCATGCGCATGAGCCCACACGTAACTCTAAAATGAATCTAATGTAAAAAGTTGTGACTTCACACTCATCGGAGGCAATTTGTTGTTATGAAGCGTTGCATAGTCTATCTAAAGCCCTTGACACATTTTGCTGTTGGCAGACGCTTGCATGAGCACTGTGTGTCGTCGTATATGGCGCATTTCCTTTGCTATTTTTTTTTCTCTTGTTTACGTTTTATTGTTGAAGTATTATTCTGCAGTAGCAGGATACAGTAATATACTTTGTTAGAGTATTGGTTCTTCCCAGACAAAATTACAAAAATTTAGGGGTTGCGTTGTTTGAGGAAGGAGACCAGACAGCGAGGTCATCGGTCTCATCGGATTAGGGAAGAACGGGGAAGGAAGTCGGCCGTGCCCTTTCAAAGGAACCATCCCAGCATTTGTCTGGAGCGATTTAGGTAAATCACGGAAAGTTTAAATGTGGATGGCCGGACGTGGGATTGAACCATCGTCCTCCCAAATGCGAGTCCAGTGTGCTAGCCACTGGGCCACCTCGCTCGGTACAAAAATTTAACTGAAAACTAAAACAATGAAAAATTGCCGGAATTCTAAAAAATTCCCGGGTTTTTCCCGGTTTGCTCCTGGATGAAAAAATTTCTGGGTTATCCCGGATCTCCCGGTTGTCCTGGGTCAATACACCCTGTGCTGTTGTTGAGTCCTGTGCAGGTCCATCTCATCCAGTTTATGAGTAAACATTGTTAAGGGAACTGCATACAATGGGCATCTGGAGTCAGATAACACAAAAGGTCCCTGCTCACAGCAGTAGATGAACTGTGTATCTACAATGGCCCAAACAAGACAAAAACTGGACAGTAGCCGAATCGAGCCTGTAATCTATTCCAAAGAGTTGCAATTTTGCCTCTTTTCTAATGATGCAATGCATTGAGTGCAGCGATGGCCGAATGTGTCATTTAACTTACACTGTATGGAAAGATGTAATTCAGGCTCAATGTGAATTTGGGAGGGGGGTGGTGTTGCGTATACCATGAACTGGCTCCACCCATTCAGGTTACTGTAATCATAAGCCACGTTGGCTTACAAAATAGAGTTGGAACTCGTGAAGCTCTCTTCTCCTTAAGTGTACCTAGTAGCTATTAAAGTGCAGCTACCCATAGAGGTCCAGTGTGGGCTCTGGGCTCTAATTATCACTTGGCAGTGAAACTTGGTAGATATTCTAAGGTGGAAGAGACTTACGCTGGAAAAAAAATTAGTTCCAATTTTGACTGTCAAGTGCAGAGCTGGCGCAGTGAATGCAAGAAAGATGTACAGAAATGTTTCCACACGTAGTGGGTTAAGAATGGGACATGAACAGAAAAGATCAGACAGGTAAGAAAGATATTCTGTTGATTTTGTTATTAACCACCGCTTCCACAATTCGTTCAATATGGGCACCAGATATTGCAGTGAGATGCTATATAGCAACAGACTTGCACATGGTGGACAAAACTGGAAATAATTTTCTTGCAGAGTAAATCAGTTTCACAGTAACACATTAGCATATCTATCACTTCCATACAGTAATTACAGCCCACATTGGACCTCCGTGCATAGCTGCACTTTAATTATGGAATGTATATGTGGATATGGAAAAAAATTGGATTTTTCCAAATTTCCTGATTAAAAATATACTCTTTCTTGTGAAGGAACATTTTTTCTGTGTTAAGTGACAACATACTGTCCTTCAGAGCTCTAAAACTTCCTTATGATGGTAAAGATTTTATACATCAGCCTAGAAAACTACACTCAGCAAAAACAATGGGTTTTAGAACGATCTTTGATGTGCAGCAAATTGTAATCTATGAAAGTACTAAAACAAATATGAAAAACTGACCTTGAAACTTGGTCTTTTTTAGCATGTGTTACTCTTTGTGATATATCAAACTCATTAGCCCACTACTGCAGAATAATACTGCAGCAATAACATAGACAAGATAACAACACCAAAGTAAAACAATAGTTGCAAAGAAAATGCATGATTTACAACAACAAAACACAGTGCACACACAAGCGTCTGCTGTTTGCATTTCAAATGGCTCATGGAAAAATATTGTGAATATTAGTGTGAGGAGTGTTACTTTAAAATTAAATTTCCTTTTGTGTATGATGAATTGTGTTATGTGTCAGAATGTGTGATGAACTTTTTAAATCATGGAGCATTTAACCCTCACTGAAAACTTACCACCTTGTTGACCAGTCATCTACAAAAATTCAGAGTATGAATGTCAATGTGTACACTTGTTTCAACGACTATAAAAAAGCCTTTGACAGCATAAGACACAAAGAGATAGTGGAGATTTTGAGGTCAACAGTATTAACCAAAACTATTAGTGCATCATCAGTGTGCTATAGTGGAATCAGACCACAGGTGTAAAAACGGATCAAAGAACATCAGAAGCAACTACAATTAGTAAAAGCATTTGTCAGCACTGTATACTATCACATCTCTTGTTTAACATTTACTCAAAGGCAATTTTCAGGAAAGTGTTGGCAGAAGAAAGCAATAGGATTATTATAAACAGAAAAATAATCAACAGGAACAGGTACACAGATGATGCCATTGTCATAGCAAATGATCTACCTGTGCTCCAACGCATGACAGACAATTTAAACCAGCACAGTGAAGAGTTTGGGCTGTTTGTCAGCACTTCCAACGCCAATGTTATGGTCTTCTATAAAAGATGAAATGAAGTAAATCTTGTCAGTAAAAAGAAATTGGATTGAACATGTATCTTCCTTGAAGTGCTTTGGCACTGTGATGGAAGAGCAGTGTGACTGCAAAAAAAAGAACAGATCTAGAATAGAACAGGCCAGAAGACAATTTATTAGCTAGAAAAAACTTTTCATAAGATCAGATCTTAGCCCACAACTGAGAATGGAAATGAGTCTTATTGCTCTCTATGGATGTGAAACTTAGACCCTTGAGCAATATCTAGAGAAAATAACTGATGCTTCTGAAATGTATCTGTATCATTGTCTCTTTTGTATACCTTCACTGGATGAAAAAGCAAAAACAGCTACTGCTCACTACAAAATAAAGGAAAACTCAATACCTAGAATATTCACTGAAGGCCTAAAGAAATTGGTACACCTGCCTAATATGTATGGCCACCACAAGTAAACACAAGTTCAGCAACAGGACACTGCCTGGACTCGGCTAACATCTGAAGTAGCACTGCAGAGAATTGACACCATGGACCCTGCAGAGCTGTCCATAAATCCGTAATAGTACAAGGGAGTGGAAATCTCTTCTGAACAGCACATTATGAGGCATTCCAGATATTCTCAACAATGGTCACATCTGGGGAGCTTGATGGCCAGCGGAAGTGTTTAAACTCAGAAGAGTTTTCCTGGAGCCTCTCTGTAGCAATTCTGGACGTGTTGGGTATCATGTTGTCTTGTTGGAATTGCCCAAGTCCGCCAGAATGCACAATGGGCATGAATGGATGCAGATGATCAGACAGGATGCTTATCTATATGTCACCTGTCAGAGTTGTATCTACTTATACAAGTGTCAGGGGTCCCATACCACTCCAACAGTACACATCACATACCATTCCAACAATACACATCACATACCATTACAGAGCCTTCACCTGCATGAACAGTCCCTGCTGACGTGGAGGGTCCTTGGATTCATGAGGTTGTTTCCGTACCCATACACATCCAACTGCTCAATACAAGTTTCCAATCATCAACAGCCCAATGTCAGTGTTGATGAGCCCTCGCAAGGCGTAAAGCTTTGTGTCATGCAGTCATCAAGGGTACACAAGTGAACCTCCGGCTCTCTAAGCCCATACGTATGATGTTTCATTGAATGGTTTGCACACTGACACTTGTTGATGGCCCAGAAATGAAATCTGTGGCAATTTGCAGAAGGGTTGCACTTCTGTCAAGTTGACTGATTCTCTTCAGTTGTTGTTGATCACATTCTTGGAGAATCTTTTTGCGGCCTTAGCAATGTTGGAGGTTTGATGTTTTACCGGGTTCCTGATATTCATGGTACACTCGTGACATGATCATATTGGGAAATCCCCACTTCATCGCTACCTTGGAGATGCTTTGTCCCACCGCTCATGTGCCGACTGTAGCAACGCGTTCAAATCCACTTAAATCTTGATAAACTGCCACTGTAGCAGCAGTAACCAATCTAACAACTACACCAGACATTCGTTGTCTTATGTAGGTGCTGCTGACCACAGTGCCATATTCTGCCAGTATTTGAATATGTATGTCCATACCAGTTTCTTTGATGCTTCAGTGTACTATAATAGTCAAAAGACACCACTTATTATAACTCATCATTGAAGAGAAAATACAAAGAAACAGGTCTGTTGGGGCACAAACGAACTCGTGGGAGGACATTCGGAGATGGTACGACTTGTAAAGGGACATCCTCTTCTAGCATTACTTTTCCTCAACAGTAGTTGTCAATACCAGTATTATTTTTCAAATTTTGGACAGGTCATTATTATCTCAGTTACTTTTCTGAAAACTTTCATATAATTTTATATGTAGTATGTTATATTTCAAGTTAAAATTTATGAAAATGAATTACTTTATAAAATGTTTCAGTCTTGGTGTTATAATCAAAAAATACTACTCTGAATGTACAGTTAAAATTGTTTTTCTTTAGAAACATTTGAAATTACGAATTAATGGCACACTTAAAATTTCTATTTTTAATTACGCAATACTGTACTGCGTACTATTTTTATTTCTGGATTCATTTATAAAATAATAACTGAAAACAATAATTCAACACAAACTAGCAGAAATTCATTTGTTAAAAAAATTGTAAACCTTTTGGAATATGGTTATTTCCCCAGAGTGCAGCAGTCATAAGCGTGCCTCTGACGTGATTGGACATATTTTTATATTTTTTGTGAACAATGTAATTTCCGTTTTGTTAATGTGAAAAATCAAAAAACCGTATGATACACTAAAATGTAAGGAAATATATTAACATAAAAACAACTATCTTCAAATTTATTTAGCTCAATTCAACTGTGACATTTTCAGCTTCAAGAATCAGACTCCTAGACAAAAAGAACTGGAGCCAACTCTATATGAAAAGCTAAGTAAACTATAAAGTTTATTGTAACCTACGCTCCTCTCAAATATTCATAAAATACTAATGTGGACATTAGACAAGATTAGAAAGGAGGAGAGAGATTACAAACTACACATCAGACGATGCCTCCAATTCTGCAATGTCACATCCACAGATGGGTACTTCAACTGCCAACCTGTCAGGAGAATGCACTGGGATCTGGAGCAAAATCCATGTCGTAACTTATCCTAAACGTGTTCCATTGGGTTTAGGTCAGGACTATAGGCATGCCAGTCTGTCTCAGGAATGTTATTGTCCACAAAAGATTGCCTGACAGATGTCGCTTTATGACAGTGTGCCAATACAATCGTTGTCTCCAAACTGGTCCTCTACTGCAAACAGCATACAAAGCTGTGAAATGCATTCACATCCTTCCACCTAAGTGTTTCCTTAAGGTATCATTCCAAATCACTAGTTTCCAATCATCCAATGTCCAGTGATCTCTTTCTTCACACCACTTCAAGTATCGCTTACCTTTAACTAAACAAATGTGTGGCTCATGAGGAGCTGCTTGATTGTTGTAACCCGTTCTTTTTAACTCCCTACTCATATTCACTGTACTAGCTGGTAGCACTCTGGAACCCATAAGTGATTCCTTCCATTAATTTCATATGATTTTTTACAAGCTCCTTCCCATGATGCTCGACAGTCTGTGTCCACCAGTATGACAGATATGCCTGGTCCTTATTTAGTTGATGTTCCCTTGCATTTCCATTCCACAATCACATCAACAACAGTCAACTCAGACACCTTTAGAAGGGCTAAAGCCACCGTGATGGATCTGCTACTTAGGTCAAATATAACCACCAATCCACGTTTGAAGACACTGAGCTTCCTGATGGACTCATTCTGTTGTTACTGCTTCTCTATTAAGAATTCAATACTCCCCTTCTTCTTATACACTGATGAGTCCACCTCTCACTGACATCTAGTGGGCAATTCTGCATTACATAGGAGTGTTCCAAGACTTTGGATCAAATAGTGTAGGCAGTTGATTTACATTTACACGGCCTTCAACCATTACAACATAAACTTCAGATTCTATCACAGATTCAGCCTGCTTTGTAATGAACAACTGTGCCAAGTTTTGAAATGACTCTCCACTGCCAAAAGCAAATAGTAATTGTAAGTCTCTAGTTCACTGAATTGCTTTCTCTTATACTTCTTTCTTCCTTTGATATAAAAGGTATTATCAAATACACCAGGATTTCAAACTTGATCAATGACATACAAGTGAAGTTCCAAGAAGCAGTAATGTTACACATATTCAACTTACACCCACATTATTCCCACCATATATTTTACAGTGTATCGTCATCCACCAAATGTGACTTTGTATAAATCTTTGAATTTTACATTGTATTACTGAACAACTATCCTCTTCACAAGACACCTACTTGTAATTATACAATTGCAAAATGTGATAAGTTTGCCACCACTGTGGACATGAACAAACATCAGACGCTGTGGCAAACATGACATGAACAGTGTTGGAAACAAGGTGATGACCCCTACAATGTTTACACTTCTTGAGATGCACTGTAATAGAAATGGATTTTGCTTATTTTGAAATTCCCCATGACATTATTGACTAAGCAGTCAGCATTCAACACTAACCTCGTTTTGTTATTACTCACAAAATAACACTGGTTCATAGGCACTAAACAATATTAACTTATTTTGCCTTTTCATATAAAGTCCAGTACACAATTAAAGTGTCTGAAAGATTCTTTCATAAAAATAAAATAGTATTTTAAAGATTGCACAGAATTTCACAATATTCAACAATACAAAATAATGCTGACTGAAGTGAAGCATAGCTCAACGGCAGAGACGGCAATAATAAACAGTCATTGCTTGAAATTGATTTCTAAATTATTTCCAATACCAACATACATCAAAACATATCAAAACACAAAAATAAGTAATGGCTGCGTATCTATGTAAATTACAGAAGCTAAAGATATGTTGTTATAAAATTTCTAGCGTATACAAAAGACTGAGGTATCCCCACCTTTTAGAAGGTAATTCTTCCGCATCTCCAGTAGACTGTCTGCCATCAATACCGGGTCCTGGAAATACATTTATAGATACAAAATCAGAACATATGATAAAAACTGTGGCCTAAACAATGTGTAGTCAGATGAAGTAATAGAACTTTATGGAAAGGAATATGTAATTACAGCAGATAGGACATTGGAAATAAAAACTTTATAAGTTTTTCACTGTTTTGGTGGGGCAGCAGACAGGGTAAAATTAAGACAAGTCAAGTTTCTATGTGCCCTGCCAAGTTATTGGTTCAATCATTTTTTCATAGCTGTACTGATTTATAAAGAGAGAATAGCAAAGACAATCACACACAGCACCTGAGGATAACTAATATGTGTCTGCTATTTGTGTGTAAAAAATAGAAGTAACAACACGTTTTGCCACAATGAAATCTGTCTTAATTTTAATTTGTGACTATATATGTCTCATAATATACCAAAGTACTTAACATACCAATAACCTACCCATGTGGAGCCTAATGTAACAAAGCAAAATGATGAGTAGGTGACTTCTTTAAAAAATATATAAAACTTATCAATTTCATTGCAAAACTGTTTGTCTATTGCAACTGGGTTGATCAATTTTGAAGAAACCTATCACCACCCAATAATATACCACAACTAATAGTTCCTTTGTCATGTAAGCAGTCTTCGTTATTATGTGTTGATATAGTATTCACTGTGTGGTTGGCAAGTACTGCTTCTTAAGTAACCTGTGAATAGCAGCAGGCAAATATGAAAAATACTAATATTTGACAGCATTCTGAATTAATTATATTTAAATTTTAAAACACAACTAGTTTATACAACAATTAAATGTGTTTATTAAATAAATTGTTAGCTGAAGTTCAGGACAATGTATAGCAACAATAAAGATTATTTACTCCCAGATATACGGGTTCCATTGAGGCAATTGTAGTAATTCAAACAACGACAAGTAAGAGAACACTGGTCCCATTATTAAGAGGATAAGGAATTAAATCCCTAGTAAACTAATTCCATGAGATGGAGTTATGAAGTAACTCAAAAACTGCCATATATTTTTCAGTTGTTTATTCTAATGGTTTTTAAAAGAGTGCCACTAAAGCAGAGCTACTAAACAAAAGTTATCCAAAGTTCTATCAGCAAAGAAAATGCATTAATATTCCAGAATTCAAATCAAGAACTGATGCCAACATGAGTAATTTGGATGCATATACCTCTGGTGTAACAAAAGCAACTTAAGTCACATAATAAAGTCAAAACTTTCTATGTAAATTGCATATCAATTACATTTCTTTTGGAGTATGCTGATGAAACAGCATAATTTTTTGCAACCATATACAACTGCCCACTAGAAGTAAGATCTGCACGTAGACTGGAAAGCTGCAAAGGCTACACCAATACACAAGAAAGTAAATACACGAATCTGCTCAATTATATGTCCATATCATTGACATCAATTTGTAGAAGGGTTCTTGAACTTACACTGTGTTCCAACATCATTAAGTACCTTGGAGAAAATTCTCTACTGACAACAAAAAGCGAGGATTCAGAAGATACTGTTCTTGTGAAACACAAATGGCTCTTTATTGACTTGAAGTAATGAATGCAATCAATGCAGATCTCAAACTGATTCCTTATAACGTGATTTTCAGATCACTTTTGTCACTGTTCCTCACAAGCATCCTCTAATCAAATTTTGTGTATACATAGTATTGTTTCAGTCGTGCAACTGGATTTGTGATTTCCTGTCAGTAAGGTTATAGTTTGTAGCAATAGCAACTGATGGGAAATTATCTGCTGAAACAGAAGTGATATCTGGGGTCCCTTCTGTTCTTAAGCCATATACACCACTAAACCCCCAACTCTTTAGACAATCAAACTCCCATGAATAAAACAGCTTCAATGTTTTGATTACTTTACCAGTCAGTTAATGTGTTAAATATTTGACATTCCGGACATGAACAGAAAAAAAACTCTAGAAAAGGTTTCAAAGTATAAAGGGTGATCAAAAAGTTTCTGTTTGAAAGCAGTACAGTCCAGAACTGGTAGGCCGAGCTGGCAAAATTGCCACGAGTATTGAGAAAATCATCCCACCAACCCAACAGGTAGAAAATTCCTGTTTGGTAAAACATTGTTCCCACCGCATGAAGACGTCCTTGACTGCCTGCTGCACATCCTCATCTGACAGGAATCATCAACATTTCAAGGACTTTTTTACGGGACTGAAGGCGTGGTAATTGCATGGGGAGAAATCAGGACTACTGGACAGGAACTCGAGCGTCTCCCACTTGGTTTGGCGTAACTTCTGTGTTCCAACCTTCATAATATGGGAACATACAGTATTATGAAGTTAAAGCACTCATTGGCCCATCATTCCGCAATGGTGGTTTCCAACAGATTTGTTGCCCCATACACATTCTTCAGTCTCCAATGGATATCTACTGATGGTGGAGCAGTTAATAAAAGAACAACACATTGGTACTGTTTGGTCTTTAATAACTTTGCCATACTTCATTCATCCTTTGCCTATATTCAGTGCTTATATACCAGCATAAGTGTTTCGCTACATCGCATATACATTGCAGCAACACTCTCGAATAGAAACTTTTTAATCATCCTTTATAGACTGAAGATTGCTGGAAGTCACTATGTGCTCTCATTTTCAAATACTGGATTAATATAGTCCAGTTAAGTTGTGCATTGTGAGCTACATCACCTCAAGATATAAGCATAGTTTCTAACTGCAATTCTAGTCTTACTGGTTAAACCTTTAACACAAGATTATACCTCTTGATGAGCAGATGACAACAAATTTTAAATTTGGTCGATAATTATATGAAATATTGAAAATCAAATTTTTGTTAGCCCTGGGAGCCATTAGATAGGCAACGACCAATAGAAACTGTGAATCATGGACCATGAGCCAGGTTAGCCGGTTAGAAACATAGATGACTTGGGAGAAAATCTGAGCAGCTCTCTAAGATTATTTGCAGTTGATACTGTCGTTTGAAATCTAGTAAAGCCATCGCAAGGTCAAAAGCAATTGCAAAAGGTTTAGGCAAGATACCTGCTTGGTGCCGAAAGTGGCAACTGATTCTTAACAATAGAAACTATAAAGTCCTCCACATCAACACTAAAAATATTCCATTAAGTTTCAGTTGCATGTTAAATCACATAAATTTAAAAGCTGTAGATTCAATTAATTAATTAATTATCTACAGATTACCATTACAAACAATTTACATTGGAACCATCAAGAAAGAAAATATTGTGGGAAGGCAAACCAAAGACCGCTTTTTAATGGCAGAAAACTTAGCATATCCAACTCAAAACACTGCATATACTATGTTTGTCATCCTCTTTAGGGGTATTTCTGTGTAATATGTTACCCTCATCAACAAAGGACATCAAGAAGATTCACAGAAAGGCAGCTTGTGTTTTATTATCAAGAAATACAAGAGAGGGTGTCACACATATAGTAAGTGAGCTAGGATGGCAGTTATTAAAGCAAAGGCATTTTTGACTGCAGAGAAATCGTTTTGATAAATTTCTATCACCAACTTTCTCCTCTGAATGTCAAAATATTTTGTTGACACCCACGTACACAGAGAGAAATGACCTTTATAACAAAGTAAGAGAAAGCACAGCTTGCATGGAGAGATTTAGTTGTTCATTTTTCCTCCATGTGCTACTTGAAAGTGGAATGGGAAAAAAATAGTCTGACAGTAGTTAGTTAGCTATCTGCTAGGGGAAGAGAAGGGGGTGGCAGGCGGGAGATTCGAACATGGATCTCCCCCTTCGCAGTCCAACACTGTGACCACATAACCACAATGTCATGGCTACTCAAGAGATTGCAAATGTTGCACAACTTAAGCTTGCACCATTCTCTCTTTCTATTTAGCTTCTTTTTTCACAGTTCAGTACATCATCTTCCTATTTTCATGACTAATCTGTGTTCCGCTTTTGAAGGCTATCCACTGGGCCATCTTAGCACTAGATCTGTGAGAGGGGGGAGTTTCCCTTGCTAGACACAAGCTGGTGGATCACATGGAGCATATTTTTCATCTTGATTTGCGACTGCAATGTGCTCCAGTGGCAACTGTTGACTTTATCTGGCTCACAAACTGCGCAGTTTGTTTACAAAAATGGATGCACATACAATTACTAAGTTAGCTCTAATAAAATTCCCCTTTCCTCCCTTCCCTTTAGCCTAGCCATGCTGTTTCATCTGTAGTATACATAGGTAAAAACTTCAGTATCTTAAGGCAAAAAGTACAGATCCATATCCAGTAAAAAGGGACATCAACATCTAAAAATTCCATTAGAAGTAGAACGATATAAACTGCCAACAGTCTTACATACAAGGTCAAAATTATTTCATCATTGTCACCTTTTAGTAAAACTCTACAGACATTCTTATTAAATCACTGCTTCTATTCAAGTAGTAGAATTTTTACAAAATGTGACATAGGCGACTTTAAGCAAGTCCATACAAATTATCCTACTACAGGTAGTGCAAAGCTCTCTTGCAGACAAATCCATAAAAATCATTTATATATTGCAATACTAGTGTTAAACCTTCTATATTTCATATAAAAGTGTGTGTGGGGGGGGGGGGAGAAGGGGGGAGGGGGCGAGGGTGTATGGTGTACGTGCGCACTTGCGTACATGTGCTGAATAACAATACATTGGGATATCAAATCAGGGAGTGACACAGAAGCAATATTGCAATTCGCTGTTCGCATGTTCACAAAATCAAATAATCTCATTCCTGAGAAAGAGCACTTTCATATGTACATAATATCAAATATTACAGAACTTCTTCATTTTTTATGAGAACTAATCAAAGTGTTGTAATTCTTGAAAATTTGAGCAATGAACTTTCGTGAACTGGTTAAAGAGTGTAAACTGTGGAGAACGATCAACAAACTATAAGCTGATAATGTAGCCGATTATACGGTGTGGCAAATGTGAGGACAGTGTCTCACCTAGCAGAACTTTCTGAAACTGTGAGTGGTATCATGGCCATGATAGGGGGCAAACCATTACTCAATGACAAGCATTGAAAACAATGCACAGTTTGCTTTGTCACTACCAACAGATAGTGTTTCCTTATTGACAGGGAACTGTACAAAGGAAACAATACATTTTATTTGCAACACAATTCATATTTCTACTTGCCACAAACATCACTCTTGTGTCGCCCACAACTGTTTTTATAGCTCCATAACAACTGAAAGCACCTTTCTAGTAGACAGATCACATGGAAGCCAAAAGATAAGGAGTCTGAGCAACACCACCTGTATCAGCTGCCAACATTGAGGAGACATTGGCTGAGAGACCTTCCAGATGCGGGTAACGATCTCACAAGAAGTGATCCACAGGAGTTAAATCTGGCGACTGAGGTGCCCAAGCAGGTGGACCACTTCGGCCTATCCATCTTTCACCATATTGTCTACTGAGGTATCTCCAAACCACAAGTGAGAAGTGAGGTGGTGTACCATCAAACTGAAACCATATTTCCTGACTGACATTCAGTGGCAAAACTTCCAATAACAGGCCCAATACATTTTGTAGGAAGATCAAGTATGCAGGACCAGCTGGCTTGTGTGGAAGAAGGTACAACCTAATCACATGACCATCCAGAATCCCTGCCCACATGTTAACACCAAATTGGTGCTGAAATTCCTGAATGTGCCTGGCATGACAGTTTTCGTCTATACAGACATGGCAGTTTTGCAATTCAGAACAAAGTCCTTGGTGAACTTACACTTCTCTACAAACAGAACTTGACATGGAAGCACGAGTATGTCAATGCAGCAGTGCAAGAAACACAGAGTAGGGAATGCTTTGTAAAAAATCGGCTGGACCCATAACGCGTATGCTTTTTAAGTGTTACAGATGTAATTGTTGCTCATGCAGAATGTCCCAGGCAACACTGTGACTAACACCCATCACACAAGCAGCAGTTCGAGTATGTGTTCACACATCCTCTTCTACATATTGTAGTGATCTTCTCCAAATTTGGGCTGCAGCATTGCCGTGGAGTACCACAGTAGTCCCTCCTCAAGGTGAAAGAACCTGTTTCTACGGCAAAACTAGGGCAAAACATTCATGTGATAGCTTAGTCATGTTGCGGAAAATGTTCTTGATGCAGCCGATTAGCAGCTCTTCCATTCCCTCAAGCTTCACCATACATAAGGAACATGTCTGTGTATTCTGAAAATGTGTAATGAACCATGTTAACTTTATCGGAGACACACAGGCATTGAATACTTCTCGCAGCAAGGCATCAGGTGACCATCTAGCATATAACACATCCTCCTGTCTACCCTACTGCATACCAGGATAAGGACCTCCAAGGTTTTTCTCTTTCTCTTAGAAGACGTGGATGTGTTACATAGCTGAATTGCTCTACAAGTCCTAGAGGTTTGTAATGGGAATTTCCGAACACCCTGCAGAGCTGAACATAGTTCTTGTGCTACAGTAGAACTTTCAACTTCACCACTGGGCAGTGGCTGACAAGGACTGTGTGGGTTCTGACACAGATATGGGTACTAACATTTTGTAGTGAAGAATTGGTCACCATACTCAATAATTGAACTTGGCGCAGAATAAGAATGAAAAATGTGCATGTTAATGTCATCTAAAGTATGGTTCCATGATGAACAAACACCATTCCATGCTCAATTAGTTTAACGTTGAGGTGACAGAGACCAGTGCTACACAGGCCAAGACTATGATGTATAGATCACTCCCTCCACAGTGTGAGTAGCAAAAATAATTAATGGAAAGCTGAAATTACATTGGACTAACTATGATTGATAGACGAGTGCAACAAAAGATATATTTATTGTTGTAGCTATGAGGATTTTATACAGAAGTTTCAAAATAGTTCAAAAATCTAACAGATGGCACTGTACTCTGTGCAGCTCATACAGTACCTGCTTGCCTAATTAAGCTCATCCTCTTCAAGTAGTCTTTGTAATCACATCACAATCTTTTTGACGTGTCCACCATTCACAGGACACAAATGGCACAAAAGACAATGAAATTTGCCATCACACCCTGCAGCACCTCACGGAAATGGATTCAGATGTCACACAGATCGCCAATTCAAGGTTATCCTGTGTGGTGGGACAGTTCAGGTAGACAGTGTTTTTCAATATGTGTAGTGTTATATGCCATCTAGGCAAATGACATTTCCCACTCCTTATTAATGACAAGGAATGAAGATTGTTATAGAATAGTGTAGTAGTACTAGGTGGTGAATATGTAGCAAAAAATTCTGTGTGCAGTTGTTTTGTTTCACGTTCGAAAAATGTAGAATGGAAAGATGTGCCATTTGAGTAATGGCGATAGTGCAATGGCGGGTAAATGTCTTCACCTGCTGCAGGTGGGCCTTTTATGTTCTGACATCACAGTTTGGCAGTGTCTCAACTGCCAAAGAGCAGACACCCTTTCCAAGAATGTAAACAGCAATGAACAAAGGAGGCTATAAGATGAAATGTCACTTACTTACAAACTACCACTTGTCAAGCCTTTGAGGAGGATGATATGTTTCAATTAAATTGTATCTGCTCCAAGTTATGAAGTAACTGCGATTTGTACACCCACTGAAACAAATACAGGACAGTGAATGATGAAATGCTGATATTGTATTGTAATTAGAGTGTATATTATTTTTCCTTCAACTAATAATGTCTGGAAAGGAGATGAGTTCAAGTCTTTCCAGAGCTATCTACAGTTCTACGGAGATACTGCTTTGCAGGACCTCCACATAAAGAAGACAATTAATGACAACCGAGCTCCATTAAAGGTAAATTAACATTTGACATGTCATGTGTCAGATAAAATGTGTTATTTTGGCTCGGCTCCACAACATACAAAGAGAGTCAAAAACATTTTATGTGCCCCGCAAAATCTAGTCACAAATTTGTAATAATCCAATGTATTGGTTACATTCCTGATGTATTCACCAAGAAAGTGAAACACCAGTTTAGTGATTGTTTCTCGAACTATTCCAAAACTTATGTATACTTTCAGTATTAAATTATTACAGTTTCCAAACTAAACATACCATATGTTGCACTCATCTATTGATCTCAGTTTTAGGGATGTTTAATTTTGAAATGAGGGACTCACTTGCTGGACACCCCATATGAAACCTCTGCCAAACACTTTATAAGTGTGAGCTGTAGAGTAACCATGTAGATGTAAATTAACTAATGTCAAGTACTATGGGCAACAAAACTGTAATAAACACGTGAATCAATAAATTGAGAAGTAAAATACCATAGTGAAAGGAAAAATGTAAATAGTATTTCAGACTACTTCAGGAATATAAACTTTTATCTTTTTTTTTCAATAACTGCCAAAACTCTTCACACACCAGAATGACCACGCATGTTAAGGTGTCCCTTCTGGGACAGGGAGGAGCACTGGCCCAGAATTAAATACACCCACTGGATCTAAAATGAAAATCAGTATGCCGGACAGCCTGAATGTCGGTTTTAGGCAATTCCCCACACCCACTAGGTGGATACCAGGCTGGTACCCAAATCCCACCTGTCACACAATTTTTGAATAATGACAAAACTTTCATACATTTTAACATGGATAACACTTCACGCAAACAGGTGGAGTACACATACACTCCTGGAAATGGAAAAAAGAACACATTGACACCGGTGTGTCAGACCCACCATACTTGCTCCGGACACTGCGAGAGGGCTGTACAAGCAATGATCACACGCACGGCACAGCGGACACACCAGGAACCGCGGTGTTGGCCGTCAAATGGCGCTAGCTGCGCAGCATTTGTGCACCGCCGCCGTCAGTGTCAGAAAGTTTGACGTGGCATACGGAGCTCCATCGCAGTCTTTAACACTGGTAGCATGCCGTGACAGCGTGGACGTGAACCGTATGTGCAGTTGACGGACTTTGAGCGAGGGCGTATAGTGGGCATGCAGGAGGCCGGGTGGACGTACCGCCGAATTGCTCAACAAGTGGGGCGTGAGGTCTCCACAGTACATCGATGTTGTCGCCAGTGGTCGGCGGAAGGTGCACGTGCCCGTCGACCTGGGACCGGACCGCAGCGATGCACGGATGCACGCCAAGACTGTAGGATCCTACGCAGTGCCGTAGGGGACCGCACCGCCACTTCCCAGCAAATTAGGGACACTGTTGCTCCTGGGGTATCGGTGAGGACCATTCGCAACCGTCTCCATGAAGCTGGGCTACGGTCCCGCACACCGTTAGGCCGTCTTCCGCTCACGCCCCAACATCGTGCAGCCCGCCTCCATTGGTGTCGCGACAGGCGTGAATGGAGGGACGAATGGAGACGTGTCGTCTTCAGCGATGAGAGTCGCTTATGCCTTGGTGCCAATGATGGTCGTATGCGTGTTTGGCGTCGTGCAGGTGTGCGCCACAATCAGGACTGCATACGTCCGAGGCACACAGGGCCAACACCCGGCATCATGGTGTGGGGAGCGATCTCCTACACTGGCCGTACACCTCTGGTGATCGTCGAGGGGACACTGAATAGTGCACGGTACATCCAAACCGTCATCGAACCCATCGTTCTACCATTCCTAGACCGGCAAGGGAACTTGCTGTTCCAACAGGACAATGCACGTCCGCATGTATCCCGTGCCACCCAACGTGCTCTAGAAGGTGTAAGTCAACTACCCTGGCCAGCAAGATCTCCGGACCTGTCCCCCATTGAGCATGTTTGGGACTGGATGAAGCGTCGTCTCACGCGGTATGCACGTCCAGCACGAACGCTGGTCCAACTGAGGCGCCAGGTGGAAATGGCATGGCAAGCTGTTCCACAGGACTACATCCAGCATCTCTACGATCGTCTCCATGGGAGAATAGCAGCCTGCATTGCTGCGAAAGGTGGATATACACTGTACTAGTGCCGACATTGTGCATGCTCTGTTGCCTGTGTCTATGTGCCTGTGGTTCTGTCAGTGTGATCATGTGATGTATCTGACCCCAGGAATGTGTCAATAAAGTTTCCCCTTCCTGGGACAATGAATTCACGGTGTTCTTATTTCAATTTCCAGGAGTGTATTTCAATTTCCAGGAGTGTATTTCATCCCCAGGGTAACAGGGTGGCGACAGGAAGGGCAACCAGCCACTCCTTAAAATAACCACACCATATCCATTGATAACCATGACAAATATGTACCAAAGTGGATCGAAGGCACAAGAAGAAGAAGAAGAAGAAGAAGAAGAATTGTTAAAACTATCCAATAGAGCACAACAGCACAACCACCTGGCTGGTATGTTTGTGCTTATCCAAACACCTAAATTTATTATGAAAATGTTGACTTATTGAATTAGAACTGAAAGTGAGAATACATACTTGGCTCATGTACAAAAATGGGGTTTGTGTAAGGTCAAGATAATTATTCCCTGATCTGCAAAAGCCGGCAAAGATCTAACAAAAATGGGCATGCAACCAGAAACTGACACTGCTTTAGTACAGCCACTGAGACTTTCTGGACTTTCAGTATGATGTAAAATGAACAGGTGGATGAAGTTCTGAACACGGGAAGCTGATCAAAAGAAATTGTAAAATCTAATATTACCAGCGGTAAATGAAGTTTATCATCATCCCTGATTGTTCAATTAGTGAATTAATGATGTTGTTGTTGTGGTCTTCAGTCCTGAGACTGGTTTGATGCAGCTCTCCATGCTACTCCATCCTGTGTAAGCTTCTTCATCTCCCAGTACCTACTGCAGCCTACATCTTTCTGAATCTGCTTAGTGTATTCATCTCTTGGTTTCCCTCTGCGATTTTTACCCTCCACGCTGCCCACCAATACTAAATTGGTGATCCCTTGATGCCTCAGAATATGTCCTACCAACCGATCCCCTTTTCTAGTCATGTTGTGCCACAAGATCCTCTTCTCCCCAATTCTATTCAATACCTCCTCATTAGTTATGTGATCAACCCATCTAATCTTCAGCATTCTTCTGTAGAACCACATTTCAAAAGCTTCTATTCTCTTCTTGTCTAAGCTATTTATCGTCCCCGTTTCACTACCATGCATGGCTACACTCCATACAAATACTTTCAGAAACGGCTTCCTGACATTTAAATCTATGCTCGATGTTAACAAATTTCTCTTCTTCAGAAACGCATTCCTTGCCGTTGCCAGTCAACATTTTATATCCTCTCTACTTCGACCATCATCAGTTATTTTGCTCCCCAAATAGCAAAACTCATTTGCTACTTTAATTGTCTCATTTCCTACTCTAATTCCCTCAGTATCACCCGACTTGACTACATTACATTATCCTCGTTTTGCTTTTGTTGATGTTCATCTTATACTCTCCTTTCAAGACACTATCCATTCCGTTCAACTGCTCTTCCAAGTCCTTTGCTGTCTCTGACAGAATTACAATGTCATCGGTGAACCTCAAAGTTTCTCTTTCTTCTCCATTGATTTTAATACCTACTCCGAACTTTTCTTTTGTTTCCTTTATTGCTTGCTCAATATACAGATTGAATAACATCGGGAATAGGCTACAACCCTGTCTTACTCCCTTCCCTTTCATACCCCTCGACTCTTATAACTGCCATCTGATTTCTGTACAAATGTAAATAGCCTTTCGCTCTCTGTATTTTACCCCTGCCACCTTCAGAATTTGGAAGAGGATATTCCAATCAACATTGTCAAAAGCTTTCTCTAAGTCTAGAAATGCTAGAAACGTAGGTTTGCATTTCCATAATATTTCTTCTAAGATAAGTCGTAGGGTCAGTATTGCCTCACACGTTCCAACATTTCTACGGTATCCAAACTGATCTTCTCCGAGGTTGGCTTCTATCAGTTTTTCCATTCGTCTGTAAAGAATTCGCGTTAGTATTTTGCAGCTGTGACTTATTAAACTGATAGTTCGGTAATTTTCACATCTGTCAACAACTGCTTTCTTTGGGATTGGGATTATTATATTCTTTTTGAAGTCTCGTACATCTTGCTCACCAGATGGTAGAGTTTTGTCAGGACCGGCTCTCCCAAGGTTGTCAGTAGTTCTAATGGAATGTTGTCTACTCCAGGAGCCTTGTTTCGACTCAGGTCTTTCAGTGCTCTGTCAAACTCTTCACGCAATATCATATTTCCCATTTCATCTTCATCTACAACCTCTTCCATTTCCATAATATTGTCCTCAAGTACAGCGCCCTTGTATAGGCCCTCTATACTCTCCTTCCACCTTTCTGCTTTCCCTTCTTTGCTTAGAACTGGGTTTCCATCAAAGCTCTTGATATTCATGCAAGTGGTCCTCCTTTCTTCAAAGGTCTCTTTAATTTTCCTGTAGGTAGTATCTATCTTACCCCTAGTGAGATGAGCCTCCACATCCTTACATTTGTCCTCTAGTCATTCCTGCTTATCCATTTTGCACATCCTGTCGATATCATTTTTGAGACGTTTGTATTCATTTTTGCCTGCTTCATTTACTGCATTTTTATATTTTCTCCTTTCATCAATTAAATTCAATATTTCTTCTGTTACCCAAGTGTTTCTACTAGCCCTCGTCATTTTACCTATTTGATCCTCTGCTGCCTTCACTATTTCATCCCTGAAAGCTACCCATTCTTCTTCTACTGTATTTCTTTCCCCTATTCCTGTCAATTGTTCCCTTATGGTCTCCCTGAAAATCTGTACAACCTCTGGTTCTTTCAGTTTATCCAGGTCCCATCTCCTTAAATTCCAAACTTTTTGCAGTTTCTTCAGTTTTAATCTACAGGTCATACCCAATAGATTGTGGTCAGAGTCCACATCTGCCCCTGGAAATGTCTTACAATTTAAAACCTGGTTCCTAAATCTCTGTCTTACCATTATATAATCTATCTGATACCTTTTAGTGTCTCCAGGGTTCTTCCACGTATACAACCTTCTTTCATGATTCTTAAACCAAGTATTAGCTATGATTAAGTTATGCTCTGTGCAAAATTCTACCAGACGGCTTCCTCTTTCATTTCTTAGCCCCAACCCATATTCACCTACTATGTTTCCTTCTCTCCCTTTTCCTACTGACGAATTCCAGTCACCCATGACTAATAAATTTTCGTCTCCCTTCACTACCTGAATAATTTCTTTTATCTCATCATACATTTCATCAATTTCTTCGTCATCTGCAGAGCTGGTTGGCATATAAACTTGTACTACTGTAGTAGGCGTGGACTTCGTGTTTATCTTGGCCACAATAATGCGTTCACTATGCTGTTTGTAGTAGCTTACCCACACTATTTTTTCATTCATTATTAAACCTACTCCTGCATAACCCCTACTAGATTTTGTATTTATAACCCTGTATTCACCTGACCAGAAGTCTTGTTCCTCCTGCCACCGAACTTCACTAATTCCCACTATATCTAACTTGAACCTATCCATTTCCCTTTTTTAAATTTTCTAACCTACCTGCCCGATTAAAGGATCTGACATTCCACGCTCTGATCCATAGAATGCCAGTTTTCTTTCTCCTGATAACGACGTCCTCCTGAGTAGACCCCGCCCGGAGATCCGAATGGGGGACTATTTTACCTCCGGAATATTTTACCCAAGAGGACACCATCATCATTTAATCATACAGTAAGGCTGCATGCCCTCGGGAAAAATTACGGTTGTAGTTTCCCCTTGCTTTCAGCCGTTCGCAGTACCACAACAGCAAGGCCATTTTGGTTAGTGTTACAAGGCCAGATCAGTCAATCATCCAGAATGTTGCCCCTGCAACTACTGAAAAGGCTGCTGCCCCTCTTCAGGAACCACATGTTTGTCTGGCCTCTCAACAGATACCTCTTCATTGTGGTTGCACCTATGGTACGGCTATCTGTATCATTGAGGCACGCAAGCCTCCTCACCAACGGCAAGGTCCATGGTTCATGGGAGGGGGATGGGGTTGGGGGGGGGGGGGGGAGGGCGTTGAGGGGGGGCGGAATTAATGATATAAATAAATTTAAAAGCTGTAAACCTTCCACTGCACTAATCCCCTTGTATGAGCTTACCTGCTAGCATCAAATCCTTCAATGAAACTGCAATGTTCTTTCTAGTGCCGTCATCTAACCATTTAAGACTCCCCCCCACTCCACCTACTCACCTTTTACTTACATGAATTATCTTTAAATGTTAAGTTGTGTGTTTCCCTTGTCTATTTTATGAATAACGAACTAACACTATTATATCTACATCTGCATATATACTTCGCTAGCCACCAAGCGGTGTGTGGCATAGGACACTATTCGCACCACAGTCATATTCCCCCCCCCCCCCCTCCCCTCCCCTCCATCGCGGATCGCACGAGGGAAAACGACTGTCTGAATGCATCAGTAAGAGCTCGTATTTCCCTTATCATTGAATGATGATCATTGCGCGATTTGAAAGTTGGTGGTAATAATATATGCTTGAAATCCTCGGTGAAGACTGGATTTTGGAATTTAGTGAGCAGCCCCTTCTGTTTAGCACATCGTCTATCTGCAAGTGTGTCCCACTTCAAACTTTCTATGAGATTCATAACACTCTCGCGATGGCTAATTGTACCCGTCACAAATCTTGCCACTCTTTTTTGGACCTTCTCAACCTCTTGAATCAGATCCAACTGGTAAGGGTCCCATACAGACAAACAATACTCCAAGACTGGACGAACTAACGTATTGTAACTATTTCCTTTGTTGAAGGACTGCATCGCTTCAGGATTCTACCAATAAACCACAATCTAGAGTTTGCCTTACCCATTACTTGTGTAATCTGATCATTCCATTTGAGATCATTTTGAATAGTCACGCCCAGATACTTGACGGACATTACCGCTTCCAAAGACTGGGCATTTATTTTGTACTTATACATTAATGGGGATTTACGCCTTGTTATACGCAGTAGGTTACACTTACTTATCTTGAGAGAAATGCCAGTCATTATACCACGCATTTATTTTCTGCAAATCCTCATTGATTTGTTCACAACTTTCATGTGATACTACTTTCCTGTAGACTACAGCATCATCGGCAAACAGTGTAAGGCTGCTGTCAATACCATCAACCAGATCGTTTATGTAAATCGTAAAAAGCAGAGGAACTATTACGCTGCAATGGGGCGCACCTGAAGTTACTCTTGTTTCTGTTGAAGTTACCATGTTCAGGACGACATACTGCTCCCTGTCTGTTAGAAAACTTTCTATCCAACCGCATATGTCATTGGACAGACCGTAAGCGCGCACTTTTTGTAGCAAGCGAGACTGTGGAACTGAGTCGAACGCCTTTCAAAAGTTGAGAAATATGGCATCAACCGGGAAGCCGGTATCTAGAGCCTGTTGTATATCATGCACAAAGAGGGCCAGCTGTGTCTCGCATGACTGCTGTTTCCTAAAACCATGCTGGTTTCTGCAGATGAGCTTCTCAGAGTATAGAAATGTGATATGTTCCATGATTCTACAACAAATCAATGTCAGTGAAATTGGCCGGTAATTATGTGCATCTGATTTTCTACCCTTTTTATAGATTGCTATGACCTGGGCCTTCTTCCATTCCCGTAGAACTTTCCGCTGTTCCAATGATCTCTGATAGATGACGGATAAGAAAGGTGCTATTTTTGTAGCATAGTCAACATAAAATCTTACGGGGATACCGTCTGGGCCAGATGCCTTTCTGGCGTCTAAGGATCTACACAATTGTTTACATCTCTCTATGCATCTTACTTCATATTTTCCAAACCAGACTACTGTGTTTTATTTGGATATAAATTATGGAGCTTCAAGAACAATGCTCAAAAACTATTTTCGTCAAGCTGAAATGAGTAGTTGACAATGAATGTTTTCTTAAATTGTAAGGATTTTTATCAAGGTTCTCTATCTTCTTCCTTTCATTATTTGACTTTACTTGTCGGAATAATTTCATTTTTAAAGTAGCAACAATATTTAACATCATCCGTGATAACCCCCCCCCCCCCCCCTCTCTCTCTCTCTCTCTCTGGAATGCTGTTATCTTTTGTCTAGCAAATATAATGAAGGAAGGAAGATTAAGATTTTAATGTCCCATGGGTTTCAAGGCCATTATAGACAAATAATAAATCTCAAACTGGAGAAAGACGAGGAGGCAAACAGACCAGGTTGTTTCAATGTAACTATCTCCCCATTTGCCTTACAGGATTTTATGAACTCGCTGAAAACTTAAGATGGTGGCACTAATGTTTGGTGCATGGTCCTCCCAATTATAAATCCCAGAGACATAATACAGCTAGTATGCAACTCTTTCCGATCCAATGAAATAAGAGGAACCAACACGGTTTAGCCAGCTGCACGGCCTGCTCCCACTTTCGCCTTTCGGCTGACGCAACACTCCACCAGTCTCCACCTTCCCTCTCTCTGCCTGCCCCACATTCCCCTCTCTCCACATGACCCCACCTTCCCCTCTCTCTGCCTGACCCACCTTCCCCTCTCTCTGCCATTCTGTGCTCTCTGCCTGTCCCCACCTTCCACTCCCTCTGCCATTCTGTGCTTTCTGCCTGCCCCACCTTCCACTCCCTCTGCCATTCCCTGCTCTCAGCCTATCCCCATCTTTCCCCCTCTCTGACTGTCCCCACCTTCCCCCGTCTGCCTGTCCTCGCCTTCCCCTCTCCCTGCCTGCTGCAACTCTTCTTCCCTTCTTCCCCTCTCCCCACCTTCCTCTCCCCCAACCTACCCATCTCTCAGGGAGAGCCGGTGAGAGGGGGGAAGGCCGGCGAGAGGGGGGAAGGCCGGCGAGAGGGGGGGAAGGCCGGCGAGAGGGGGGGAAGGCCGGCGAGAGGGGGGGAAGGCCGGCGAGAGGGGGGGGAAGGCCGGCGAGAGGGGGGGAAGGCCGGCGAGAGGGGGGGAAGGCCGGCGAGAGGGGGGGAAGGCCGGCGAGAGGGGGGGAAGGCTGAGCGAGGGGAACGAAGGGAGAGGGGGGCGAAGGGAGAGGGGGACGAAGGGAGAGGGGGACGAAGGGAGAGGGGGACGAAGGGAGAGGGGGACGAAGGGAGAGGGGGACGAAGGGAGAGGGGGACGAAGGGAGAGGGGGACGAAGGGAGAGGGGGACGAAGGGAGAGGGGGACGAAGGGAGAGGGGGACGAAGGGAGAGGGGGACGAAGGGAGAGGGGAACGAAGGGAGAGGGGAGAAGGGTAGTCACAGACAGGCAGGGGAAGTTGGCAACAGGCAGGGAGAGGGGAAGTTGGCAACAGGCAGGGAGAGGGGGAAGTTGGCAAGAGGCACAGAGGGGGGAAGGTGGGGACATGCAGTGAGCCGAGAATGACGGAGGAAGTGGAAGGTTGGGACTGCCAGATGGACAGGATGGTTGGGACAGCTGAGGGAGGGGAAGGTGTGGACAGGCAGAGACAGGAGATAGTGAGTCAGGCAGAGAGAGGGGAAGGTGGGTCAGGCAGAGAGAGGGGAAGGTGGGTCAGGCAGAGAGAGGGGAAGGTGGGTCAGGCAGAGAGAGGGGATGGTGGGGACAGGTACAGTGTTGCGTCAGCTGAAAGGCGAAAGAGGGAGCAGGCCGTGCAGCTGGCTCCCTTTGTCTTAGCAACAGGTATGTGGTGCTTCCCAGTGTTTATGGTAACTTTGAGCCAGCATGGGATGCCTCTACTGTTGGGGCAGCGGTGGATTTACCTGTTCAGATCTGGAGAAGCACAGAGGAAGGGTATCCTTGTCATTTGGAGCTCCAATGTTAGGTGGCTGATGGAGGCCCTCAGGGAGATAGCAGGCAAGGCGAGAAAGAATTCCAGTGTGCTTTCAGTATGTTTGACTGGAGGTCTCATCTGTGATGTGCTGCCTGCCAGCAGCTATTGAGTGCACTGATTGCAACCAGCAACATGTAGTGGCACATGTTTTGGCATGAATGACACCTGCCACATGGGTTCTGAGGCCATCCTCAGCTCCTTTCGGAGGCTGGCTGATTTGGTGAAGGCAACTAGTAATGCACAGGGGGCGCACTGCTAAGCTGTCTATTTGTAGCATTGTAGCCAGGCTTGACCGCTATCCTCTGGTTTGGAGCAGAGTGGAAGGTAAACCAGAGGCTCGGATGGCTCTGCGATGGTATCGGATGCGAATTTCTCAACCTATTGGGTGTAGAGTTGTAGGGTTCTCCTTAGTAGGTCAGGTGTGCACTACACGCAGGAAGCGGCTACTAGGGTAGGTACATGTGGTGTGCACATGGGGTTTTTTTAGGTTAGAGGACCACTCTCTTGGGCGCAAACACAATTTGCCAATGGTGGCGGTTTTGTTTATTGCAGCAAAAAGTTCGATAAAATTCAGCTAGTTTATCACGGATTCTGAATGTGAATTAATCTGGGTGAAATTGGGTATCAAAGAATGGTCAAAAATGGTGAACGGATGTTTTTGTACAACACTTGGGTCAGGATATGTAGTTGTAGCACGCTTCAGGCAGAGCTTGCAGAATACCATTAGTAATTTTCCTGATCATGCCGTTGTAATAGAGGTAAAATCACCTTGCCAGGTATATATTTGGATGTTATGCCATCAAAACTGGTGCCAGAGACACAGGGAATCGTGTGGCATTGTTCTGGATGTCTTATCCGAAAATTACCTTGAGCAGATAGTTAGAGAACCAACTCGTCAAGATAAGGTCTTAGACTTCCTGGCAACAAACAGACAAGAACTTATTGAATCAGTTAATATAGAGAAAGGTATCAGTGATCATAAGGCTGTGACAGCATCTATGATGATGGGTTCTAAAAGGAATGTTAAGCAGTCAGCATCAAATATTCTATGGTGAGGACAAATATGTGGAGAACAAATGGAAAAAATTCAAAGGCATCGTTCAATATGCCCTAGATTAGTATGCTCCAAGTGAGGTTTTAAGGGATAGGGAAGATCCACCACAGTTTAATAGCCGTATTAGAAATGTGTTACTTAAAAAAAAAAAAAGAGTGCTTCATCTCAGATTCAAGAGAAGTAAAAACCTAGCTGACAAACAAAAGCTGAACAAAGCAAAAATGAGCCTAAGGAGAGCAATGAGAGAAGTGTTCAATGATTTCGAAAGTAAGGCGTTGTCAACTGATCTGAGTAAAAACCTTACGAGATTTTGGTCATATGTAAAATCAGCATGTGGGTCAAAATCATCTATTCATTCTCTCAGCGACCACACCAGCACCGAAAGGGAAGATAACAGGGAGAAGGCTGAAATACTGAATTCGGATTTCCGAAGTTGTTTCACCATAGAAGATCATAACACTGTCCCTCCTTTCAATCGTGATGCGAATGTTGAAATGGGAGATATTGACATGACCGATCACGCAATTGAAAAGCAGCTACAATAGCCATAGATCACTTGGACAATGAAAGGTACTTAACGAGTAGAAAAAAGCGCAGATCATTCCCGTTTTTAAGAAAGACTGTAAGACAGATCCTCACAATTACAGACCTATATTGTTGACGTCGATCTGTTGTAGAATTATGGAAAATGTTTTATGCTCAAGAATTATGAGATTTTTGGAAAATAAACAGCTCCTTTATAAAAATCAACGTGGATTCTGCAAACAGATATCTTGCGAAACTCAGCTTGCTCTGTTCCTCCATGAGATCCACAGCGCAGTGGACAACTGCACTCAGGCTAATGCCGTGTTCCTTGAGTTCAGTAAGGCATTTGACAGTGTCCCTCATTGTCATTTAATGAAAAAATTACAAGCTTACTGAGTATCGGAGCAGACATGCGACTTGATCGAGATTTTCTTGCACATGGAACTCAATACATCGCTCTTAATGGAACTAAATCAACAGTCGTATAGGTAATATCCAGAGTACCACAGGGAAGTGTGACAGGACCATTGCTGTTCACAATATACATAAATGATCTAGTAGAAAGCATCAGATGCTCCTTACGGCTATTTGCAGATGATGCAGTTGTTTATACCAAAGTAGCAACGCCAGAAGATAGTAAGTATCTGCAACACGACCTGTGGAGAATTGATGAATGGTGAGACCCGGGCAGTTAACCCTCAATGTAAATAAATGTAACATATTGTGCATACATAGGAAAAGAAATCCACTACTGTACAGCTACACTATCGATGACCAACAGCTGGAGACAGCGTCTGCCGTAAAATATCTATATGTAACTATCCAGAGTGACCGTAAGTGATCATATAAAACAGATAGTGGGAAAAGTAGACACAAACTTAGATTCATCGGAAGAATCTTAAGGAAATGTAACTCATCAACAAAAGAAGTGGTTTATAAGGCACTTGTTCACCTGATGCTCGAGTACTGTTCATCTGTCTGGGAACCCAATCAGATAGGACTGATAGAGAAGATGGAGAAGATGCAAGGAAAAGCGGTGCATTTCATCACAGAATCATTTGGCTGGCAAGAAAGCATTACTAAGATGCTACACAAACTCCACTAGCAGACGTTACAAGCGAGACATTGTGCATCACAGAGAGATTTACTATTGAAATTTCGGGACAGTACTTTTCTGGAGGAGTCAGACAACCTATTACTTCCCCCCACATACATCTCACATATTGACCATGAGGATAAAATTCGAGAAATTAGAGCCAATACAGAGACTTACCAACAATCATTCTTCCCATGCACTATTTGCGAGTGGAACACAGTTGGAGGGATCATATAGTGATACCGAAAGTACCCTCCTCCACACACCATTAGGAGGCTTCCGGAGTATGATGTAGACATAGAGAGGGAGAGGTGAAGAAAGGCGGTGAGAGGGGAAGGTAGGGCCAGGCAGAGGGAGGGGACAGGGGGGAACTGGCAGTCAGAGGGGACAGGGGGGAACTGGCAGTCAGAGGGGACAGGGAGGAACTGGCAGTCAGAGGGGACAGGGAGGAACTGGCAGTCAGAGGGGGAAGGCAGAGACAGGCAGACGGGGGGGGGGGGGGGGAAGGCGAAGACAGGCAGACGGGGGGGGGGGGAGGCAAAGGCAGGCAGACGGGGGGGCAAAGGCAGGCAGACGGGGGGGGGGGAAGGCGAAGACAGCCAGACGGGGGGGGGAGGTGGGGACAAGCAGACAGGGACAGGCAGACAGTTGAGACAGAGAGAGAGAGAGAGAGAGAGAGAGAGAGAGAGAGAGAGAGAGAGAGAGAGAGAGAGAGAGAGAGGATGAGATGGGCGCAGAGAGAGAGAGAGAGAGAGAGAGACAGACAGACAGAGAGAGAGAGAGAGAGAGAGAGAGAGAGAGAGAGAGAGAGAGAGAGAAGGGGGGGGTTAAGGGAGAGGTGGAAGGAGGGTATGGACGGAGGGAGACGGAAGGATGAGATGAGCCCAGAGGAGGAAGATGAGATGGACAGTTAGTGGAGTATGTGGACAGCATGGAGCAGGAGATGGATAAAGAAAGAGGGGAGGAGGATGTGGATAGAGAGAAGGGAGGAGGAGCAAGTGGATACAGTGAGAGGGGAAGAGGAAGTGGACAGAGAGAGGGGAAGAGGAAGTGGACAGAGAGAGGGGAAGAGGAAGTGGACAGATAGAGGGGAGAGAGGATGTTGACAGACACAGGTTGGAGGAGGAGGTGGGGAGAGAGGGTATTGACAGAGACGGGGGAAGAGGATGCGAACAGAGAGACGGGGGAGGAGATTGTGGACAGGGAGAAGGGGCAGGAGATTGCAGATATAGTGAGGGGGGAGGAGGAAGTGGACATAGTGAGGGGGAAGGAGGAAGTGGACATAGTGAGGGGAAGGATGAAGTGGACATAGTGACGGGGAGGAGGATGTGGACATAATGAGGGGGGGAGGATGTGGACATAGTGAGAGGGGACGAGGATGTAGACAAATAGAGGGGAGAGGAGGATGTGGACAGGGAGAGGAGGAGGAGGATGTGGACAGAGAGAGGGGGAGGAGTATGTGGCCAGAGAGAGGGGGAGGGGGATGTGGCCAGAGAGAGGGGGAGGGGGATGTGGCCAGAGAGAGGGGGAGGGGGATGTGGCCAGAGAGAGGGGGAGGAGGATGTGGCCAGAGAGAGGGGGAGGAGGATGTGGCCTGAGAGAGGGGGAGGAGGATGTGGCCAGAGAGAGGGGGAGGAGGATGTGGCCAGAGAGAGGGGGAGGAGGATGTGGCCAGAGAGAGGGGGAGGAGGATGTGGCCAGAGAGAGGGGGAGGAGGATGTGGCCAGAGAGAGGGGGAGGAGGATGTGGCCAGAGAGGGGGGGAGGAGGATGTAGCCAGAGAGGGGGGGAGGAGGATGTGGCCAGAGAGGGGGGGAGGAGGATGTGGCCAGAGAGGGGGGGAGGAGGATGTGGCCAGAGAGGGGGGAGGAGGATGTGGCCAGAGAGGGGGGGAGGAGGATGTGGCCAGAGAGGGGGGGAGGAGGATGTGGCCAGAGAGGGGGGGAGGAGGATGTGGCCAGAGAGGGGGGGAGGAGGATGTGGCCAGAGAGGGGGGGAGGAGGATGTGGCCTGAGAGGGGGGGAGGAGGATGTGGCCAGAGAGGGGGGGAGGAGGATGTGGCCAGAGAGGGGGGAGGAGGATGTGGCCAGAGAGGGGGGGAGGAGGATGTGGCCAGAGAGGGGGGGAGGAGGATGTGGCCAGAGAGGGGGGAGGAGGATGTGGCCAGAGAGGGGGGAGGAGGATGTGGCCAGAGAGGGGGGGAGGAGGATGTGGCCAGAGAGTGGGGGAGGAGGATGTGGCCAGAGAGTGGGGGAGGAGGATGTGGCCAGAGAGTGGGGGAGGAGGATGTGGCCAGAGAGTGGGGGAGGAGGATGTGGCCAGAGAGTGGGGGAGGAGGATGTGGCCAGAGAGTGGGGGAGGAGGATGTGGCCAGAGAGTGGGGGAGGAGGATGTGGCCAGAGAGGGGGGGAGGAGGATGTGGCCAGAGAGGGGGGAGGAGGATGTGGCCAGAGAGGGGGGGAGGAGGATGTGGCCAGAGAGGGGGGGAGGAGGATGTGGCCAGAGAGGGGGGAGGAGGATGTGGCCAGAGAGGGGGGGGAGGAGGATGTGGCAAGAGAGGGGGGGAGGAGGATGTGGCCACAGAGGGGGGGAGGAGGATGTGGCCAGAGAGGGGGGGAGGAGGATGTGGCCAGAGAGGGGGGGAGGAGGATGTGGCCAGAGAGGGGGGGAGGAGGATGTGGCCAGAGAGGGGGGGAGGAGGATGTGGCCAGAGAGGGGGGGAGGAGGATGTGGCCAGAGAGGGGGGGAGGAGGATGTGGCCAGAGAGGGGGGGAGGAGGATGTGGCCAGAGAGGGGGGGAGGAGGATGTGGCCAGAGAGGGGGGAGGAGGATGTGGCCAGAGAGGGGGGGAGGAGGATGTGGCCAGAGAGGGGGGGAGGAGGATGTGGCCAGAGAGGGGGGGAGGAGGATGTGGCCAGAGAGGGGGGGAGGAGGATGTGGCCAGAGAGGGGGGAGGAGGATGTGGCCAGAGAGGGGGGGAGGAGGATGTGGCCAGAGAGGGGGGGAGGAGGATGTGGCCAGAGAGGGGGGGAGGAGGATGTGGCCAGAGAGGGGGGGAGGAGGATGTGGCCAGAGAGGGGGGAGGAGGGTGTGGCCAGAGAGGGGGGGGAGGGTGTGGCCTGAGAGGGGGGGAGGAGGGTGTGGCCAGAGAGGGGGGAGGAGGGTGTGGCCAGAGAGGGGGGGAGGAGGATGTGGCCAGAGAGGGGGGGAGGAGGATGTGGCCAGAGAGGGGGGAGGAGGATGTGGCCAGAGAGGGGGGGAGGAGGATGTGGCCAGAGAGGGGGGGAGGAGGATGTGGCCAGAGAGGGGGGGAGGAGGATGTGGCCAGAGAGGGGGGGGAGGATGTGGCCAGAGAGGGGGGAGGAGGATGTGGCCAGAGAGGGGGGGAGGAGGATGTGGCCAGAGAGAGGGGGAGGAGGATGTGGCCAGAGAGAGGGGGAGGAGGATGTGGCCAGAGAGAGGGGGAGGAGGATGTGGCCAGAGAGAGGGGGAGGAGGATGTGGCCAGAGAGAGGGGGAGGAGGATGTGGCCAGAGAGAGGGAGAGGAGGATGTGGCCAGAGAGAGGGAGAGGAGGATGTGGCCAGAGAGAGGGAGAGGAGGATGTGGCCACAGAGAGGGGGAGGAGGATGTGGCCACAGAGAGGGGGAGGAGGATGTGGCCACAGAGAGGGGGAGGAAGATGTGTGACAGCGGCGGGAGGATGTGGACAGGGTAATGGGAGATGAAGAAATTGACAGTGGAGGAGAAATTGGGCAGAGAAGGGAGGAGAAAATGATCAGAGAAGGGATGAGGATATGGACAGTGATAGTGTGAAGGAAGATGAGATGGACAGAAAGAAGGGTGTGGAAGGGATGTTTAAGAGATGGATGAAAGAGATGTACAGGAGGAGAGAGAAGACATGTACAGGAGTAGAGTGAGAAGAGGTACAGGGAGAGATGGAAGAGGTGTAGAAGGAGGGGGGGAAGAGAGAGACAGAGAGGATGGAATGAAGGAGGCTGGTGTAGTTTGTAAAGCAGGAGCAGGTAATTGGAAATGGAAGAGGGAGGGGAGGATATGGTTGGGAGGGGGGGGGGGGCAGGTTTTTAACAGAGAGAGGGTGAGGATGATATGTGAAAAGACTCTGTCAGAACAATCGCGAACCGGCAGTCTCAATCATCACTGTACTTTCCTCACCACTAATTTTGGCATGCAAACGTATTCACGCATTTTTTACTTAGAACATTTAAAATCCATTTACCCAGTCTTCCTCTCACTGCCACTGCCTATATGTCTCTCCCACTGCCTCCACCATTGGCAACCCCCCCCCCCCCCCCCCATACCACTATACCACTCCATCAGCAAGTCTCCTCTCTTCCACCATACCTGAGGTTCCCTTTAAGCTAAGAAGCACAAATAAGCAGAAGTTTTTGTGAAGATGGCAGAATGACAATTGAGGCAGCTGATTCCCCACTTTTCTGTCAGATTCTTTTCAAGAGGAGCATATTTGCATTTTTTAAGTTTCAACAGGAACACTTTTCAACTGATTCCCTTCTTTCCCCATCTACAGCAGGGGGAGTTGCTCATACAAAACTAATTTTGTAAGTCAGTAAAGTCAAAAAAGATCAAAAGTATCTGGACGACACCTGGCTGAAAATGACTTACAAGTTCGTGCTTAAAACATCAATGTAGGCTTGTGCTGTGATAGTGCCATGCAAAACAAGGGGCGCAAGGCCCCCTCCAAGAAAATCATGACCAAACCACAACATCACCGCCTCCGAATTTACTGTTGGCGCTACACATGGTGGCAAAGGACGTTCACCAGGCATTCGCCATACCCACATCCTGCCATCAGATCACCACGTTTTTCCACTATTCAATTGTCCAATTTTTATGCGTCTTACACCAAGCGAGGTGTCATTTGGCATTTACCGGTGTATTGTGTAGCTTATGAGCAGCCACTCGAGCGTGAAATCCAAGTTTACTCACCTCCCGCCTAACTGTCATAGTATTTGCAGTGGATCCTGATGCATTCTGGAATTCCTGTGTGATTGTCTGGATAGATGTCTGCCTATTACACACTATGACTCTCTTTTCAACTGTTGTCGGTCTCTGTCAGTCAACAGACGAGGTCCGCCTATACACTTCTGTGCTGTATGTGTCCCTTAACATTTCCACTTCACTACAACATAGGAAGTAGTGGACCTAGGGATGTTTAGGAGTGTGGAAATGATGCGTAAAGACGTATAACACCAGTGACACCCAATCACCTGGCCATGTTTGAAGTCTGTGAGTTCTGCGGAGTACCCCATTCTGCTCCCTCACTATGTCTAATGACTATTGAGGTCGCTGATATGGAGTACTTGGCAGTATGTGGCAGCACAATGCACGAAAATGTATGTTTTGGGGACGTCCAGATACTTTTGATCACATAGTGTATAAGGTTAACATAAAATTGTCCCCCATCCACAGAAAGTTCACTTCACACTATTTCACATAAAAAAGCACAATATTTTTAGGCTACAGCTACATTCTATCGATAATTGGTGTTTGACTTGCAACACGAAGAATTTTGTAAGATAAAGTACATTTTGCATGGTGCTTAGGCTGCATCACCAAATAATTTCCCAGTCAAGATAGCCTGTGTAGCCTGACATGCCCGTTATACACAGACAACACATCATAAAACCTCCGACCAGATATTACATGCATCTTTTTATGTGCCACAGTATGGTAAATTAGAACCTCTCGATATCATTAATGGATAATATTATAAAAAGTTTCAAGGTTCCCCAAGTTCATCAACTTAAGTACATTAGGTAAAAATTTTGATGATCTGCCATGAATAAAAATTACAAGACATGGTCATCCCCACAACTGGTTCTTTTGATACCCAAAATCATATGTTATCTCACCTATTTTGATAATGGATAAATATTTCCAAAAATAGGAAAATAGTGTTTCTAGATAAATTTCTAAACATCTGCAGTTAAAATTTCAGACATGTGCTATGGTTAGTTATGTAGATAAATGCTAAAAACCACTTTTTGCAGAGAACATATGGTAAAAATTTTGACAATCTCCAATATTGGCACTTTTGGTATTAAAAAAGTCATGGTTTTTCTGGGTTTTCACAAAAACTGACACATGAAGAAATGGTGCTTTCATAAACCAACTATGACCCACCCTACACCTAACCTAATGCAAAACAATCAACTGATTTGCATAATTTTCCTGTACTGTTGGAAGTGTACAATGTTTAAATTTTGACCTTGTATTGTAGCATAGCTACAGTATGTCGTCCTTCTGATAGGTATACAAATGGTCGCTAGGCCCTGGGCTATCCACTGCATTTGACCCCGTATTTCTTTAAGGGGAGGTTTACTATCTTTCGGTTCAAAAAATTGTTTAGAATCCACCCCTGAAATCTTTTTTCCAGTTTTGGAACGAAAATGTTTGTTATTCGTGGTTGAACAAAAAAATGTACCTACCTGAAATTGGTCTTTTTCATGCACCAATTATTATACCGGTGTTTGGGAGGAAACACAAAAAATTCAAATGAAAGTTTGAATGTGTGTGTTTGGAAGTTTGCCCCCAAGCATTTGCATTCTGATGCGAAGACTGTGGAGATTGCGACTTTCCTGGCAGTGGGCAGCTCCAACGAAGGGTATTCAGCAATTCTGAAGACCATAACAACGATGGACGTCACCCTGGGACTCTATTCGGACCCCCGGATTCAAGTGGACGAAAACCGCTTGTCACTGGCCGTTTGAGCGGCTCTGGAGCAGCACAGGATAGCCCAGATCGAGCAGAACGCCCTCTATGAGGATGAGGAACAACTAGTTTATGGACCCAGAATAGCAGATTGAACGTAAGTTGCTTAATATTGTATTAATATGTAGTCAAAACTTCAAATGCGTTATTCTATAAATGACTTTATCATGCGGTATGGTAACTTCAAATCTACTGAACCAATTGGCATGATTCTTTGTTTCTGACAAAGCTAACAAAATTATTATTCTGATCCATCAACTATAAATATTTGTACTTGGCCGACGAAGTCGAAAAATCGATGGGGGGGAAAAAATGGAAATTTCTTTAAATGGCCGCCATTTTGTTGCCTACAGTACAAATAACTTAAGGGTGGTACAAATTCTAAAGAATCTTATGTACTTCACTAACATCAACTCAATTTTGGTTTCAGGCAAGCCAGCTGACCTGTGACATACAGCACGTGGAGTTCTACGTTGAAATTTTGTTTCGTTCTGATGGCACTTCTATCTTTGCTCTTCAGCATTTGCAGTCGAAAAAATTCGAGTTTGTAAAGGAAACATCAATAAAAGTTTTGACACCAAATTTGACATTGATATGTCAACATAGCCCAAGAAAAAATTATCGAGGAAGATGTTTTTTTTTGCGCCAAAGATAGTAAGTACACTCCCCATTAATGAATAGAACTCAAGATATGACACATTGGAAAACAGCATTTTCGTGCACAGCTTTTTGGAACTTATAGGTATAATGCATACTGTGTGTGTGTGGTGTGTGTGTGTGTGTGTGTGTGTGTGTGTATTTCAGGCATCACCTCCTAAACAACAAAAATGATTTCAACACACAGCGTAAAAAATGATTATCGGTACTATGGAGTGGGGATGCAAGTTCCTAACTCCCACAGAAGCACGATTTGAGCAAAAATGTTTTTCTCTGCCCCTGGCATATAGACTGCGCTGCATAACAATTTGTTATGGAAAGGGGCTACCCTGTCGACTTGTTTTGTATGGCAGCCTACACCTCAAGGCCCCAGGAGGGGATAGACAAAAAGAGTGGGAGAAGAGGGGGGAGAGAATGGGGAGGGGGAGAGAAGGGGGAGGGGGAGTGGAGGGGGAGCAGGCAAGGGGGAGGGGAAGAGGGAGAGAGGAGGAGAGGGGGCAGGACAGTGGAAGGAGGAGAGTGGGAGTGGGAGAGGACAGTGGGAGGGCGAGAGGGGAGGGGGGGAGGGGCAGAAGGGGAAAGGGGGGAAGGGGAAAGGGCAGAGGGGGGTAAGGGCAGAGGGGGTAAGGGCAGAGGGGGTACGGGCAGAGGGGGTACGGGCAGAAGGGGAAAGGGGCGAAGGGGAAAGGGGCGAAGGGGAAAGGGCAGAGGGGGTAAGGGCAGAGGGGGGTACGGGCAGAGGGGGTACGGGCAGAGGGGGTACGGGCAGAGGGGGTAAGGGCAGAGGGGGTAAGGGCAGAGGGGGTACGGGCAGAGGGGGTAAGGGCAGAGGGGGTAAGGGCAGAGGGGGTAAGGGCAGAGGGGGTACGGGCAGAGGGGGTACGGGCAGAGGGGGTACGGGCAGAGGGGGTACGGGCAGAGGGGGTACGGGCAGAGGGGGTACGGGCAGAGGGGGTACGGGCAGAGGGGGTACGGGCAGAGGGGGTACGGGGAGAGGGGGTACGGGGAGAGGGGGGAAGGGCAGAGGGGGGGAAGGGCAGAGGGGGGGAAAGGGCAGAGGGGGGGAAAGGGCAGAGGGGGGGAAGGGCAGAGGGGGGGAAGGGCAGAGGGGGTAAGGGCAGAGGGGGTACGGGCAGAGGGGGTACGGGCAGAGGGGGTACGGGCAGAGGGGGTACGGGCAGAGGGGTAAGGGCAGAGGGGGTAAGGGCAGAGGGGGTAAGGGCAGAGGGGGTACGGGCAGAGGGGGTAAGGGCAGAGGGGGTACGGGCAGAGGGGGTAAGGGCAGAGGGGGTAAGGGCAGAGGGGGTAAGGGCAGAGGGGGTAAGGGCAGAGGGGGTAAGGGCAGAGGGGGTAAGGGCAGAGGGGGTAAGGGCTGAGGGGGTAAGGGCTGAGGGGGTAAGGGCTGAGGGGGTAAGGGCAGAGGGGGTAAGGGCAGAGGGGGTAAGGGCAGAGGGGGGGAAGGGCAGAGGGGGGAAGGGCAGAGGGGGGAAGGGCAGAGGGGGGAAGGGCAGAGGGGGGAAGGGCAGAGGGGGGAAGGGCAGAGGGGGGAAGGGCAGAGGGGGGGAGGGCAGAGGGAGGAAGGGCAGAGGGGGGGAGGGCAGAGGGAGGAAGGGCAGAGGGAGGAAGGGCAGAGGGGGGAGGGCAGAGGGGGGAGGGCAGAGGGGGGAGGGCAGAGGGGGGAGGGCAGAGGGGGGAAGGGAGGAGGAGAGACTGATGTGAGAGGGGGGAAAGGGAGAGGAGAGAGGGATGTGAGAGGGGGAAAGGGAGAGCAGAGAGGGATGTGAGAGGGGGAAAGGGAGAGCAGAGAGGGATGTGAGAGGGGGAAAGGGAGAGCAGAGAGGGATGTGAGAGGGGGAAAGGGAGAGCAGAGAGGGATGTGAGAGGGGGAAAGGGAGAGCAGAGAGGGATGTGAGAGGGGGGAAAGGGAGAGGAGAGGGGGATGTGACAGGGGGGAAAGGGAGAGGAGAGGGGGATGTGACAGGGGGGAAAGGGAGAGGAGAGGGGGATGTGACAGGGGGGAAAGGGAGAGGAGAGGGGGATGTGACAGGGGGGAAAGGGAGAGGAGAGGGGGATGTGACGGGGGAAAGGGAGAGGAGAGGGGGATGTGACAGGGGGGAAAGGGAGAGGAGAGAGGGATGTGAGAGGGGGGAAAGGGAGAGGAGAGAGGGATGTGAGAGGGGGGAAAGGGAGAGGAGAGAGGGATGTGAGAGGGGGGAAAGGGAGAGGAGAGAGGGATGTGAGAGGGGGGAAAGGGAGAGGAGAGAGGGATGTGAGAGGGGGGAAAGGGAGAGGAGAGAGGGATGTGAGAGGGGGGAAAGGGAGAGGAGAGAGGGATGTGAGAGGGGGGAAAGGGAGAGGAGAGAGGGATGTGAGAGGGGGGAAAGGGAGAGGAGACAGGGATGTGAGAGGGGGGAAAGGGAGAGGAGAGAGGGATGTGAGAGGGGGAAAGGGAGAGGAGAGAGGGGGGAAGGGAGAGGAGAGAGGGGGGAAAGGGAGAGGAGACAGGGACGTGAGAGGGGGGAAAGGGAGAGGGGAGAGGGACGGGAGAGGGGGGAAGGGAGAGGAGAGAGGGACGAGGGACAAGAGAGGGGGAAGGGGGTATGGGGAAGGGAGAGGAGATAGGGACGAGGGACAAGAGAGGGGGGAAGGGGGTATGGGGAAGGGAGAGGAGAGAGGGACGAGGGACAAGTGAAGGGGGAAGTGGGTATGGGGGAGGGGGAGAGAGGGGGAGGGGGAGGGACAGAGAGGGGAAGAGAGAAGAAGGGGGAGAGAGGGAGAGGGAGAGGGAGAGGGAGAGGGAGAGGGAGAGGGAGAAGAGGAGAGGAGAGGAGCAAGTGGGGGTGGGCAAGGAGAGGGCAACATGAGGAGATGGATACAGAGAGGGGAGAAAGAGAAGAAGAATAGGGAGATGGATACAGGAAAAGATACAGGTAGAAGAGAGAGACTGGGATGAGCAGAGACAGAGGCGAGAAGGAGACAGGCAGTGAGAGCGAGGAGGAGGAGGAGGAGGAGGAGTGTGTGAACAGACAGAGGTGGAGAAGGAGATGTGCCGAGAGACATGGAAACAGACAGGTACAGAGAAGGGCAGGAGTGGGTGGAAGCATATGGGTGCCGAACAGGATGGGCACAGAGAGAGGTATGAGGGGACAGATAAGGGGGGGACACATGTAAACAGAGGGAAGGAGGGCATGTGCAGAGACAGGGCGAGGAGGAGGTGTGAAACACAGAGCGAGGAGAAGGAGTGCAGGCACAGGGCATGGAGGGGTGTGTAGAGAGGGGAAGAGGAGATATGCAAAGAGAGGGGAAGAGGAAAATGGAAATGCCATGTGGCTAGAGCCTCGCATCAAGTAGACTGTTCGCCTGGTGCAAGTCTTTCTAGTTGACGCTACTTCAGCGACTTGAGTGTCGATGGGGATGGAATGATGATGATAAGGGCAACGCAACACCCAGTCACTGAGCGGAGAAAATCTCCGACCCAGCCAGGAATCGAACCTGGGCCGTAGGTATGACACTGTCGTACCGACCACTCAGCTACCAGGGGCAGACAGGGGACGAGAAGACATGCAGAGAGAGGGGAAGAGGAGACATGCAGAGAGGGGGAGGGAGAGACATGCAGAGAGGGGGAGGGAGAGACATGCAGAGAGGGGGGAAGGGAGAGACATGCAGAGAGGGGGGAAGGGAGAGACATGCAGAGAGGGGGGAAGGGAGAGACATGCAGAGAGGGGGGAAGGGAGAGACATGCAGAGAGAGGGGAAGGGAGAGAGATGCAGAGAGAGGGGAAGGGAGAGAGATGCAGAGAGGGGAAGGGGAGACATGCTGAAAGAGGGGAAGGGGAGACAAGCAGAGAGGGGGGAAGAGGAGACATGCAGAGAGAGGGGAATAGGGGACATGCAGTGAGAGGGGAAGAGGAGACATGCAGAGAGAGGGGAAGAGGAGACATGCAGAGAGAGGGGAAGAGGAGACATGCAGAGAGAGGGGAAAAGGAGACATGCAGAGAGAGGGGAAGAGGAGACATGCAGAGAGAGGGGAAGAGGAGACATGCAGAGAGAGGGGAAGAGGAGACATGCAGAGAGAGGGGAAGAGGGGACATGCAGAGAGAGGGGAAGAGGAGACATGCAGTGAGAGGGGAAGAGGAGACATGCAGAGAGAGGGGAAGAGGAGACATGCAGTGAGAGGGGAAGAGGAGACATGCAGAGAGAGGGGAAGAGGAGACATGCAGAGAGAGGGGAAGAGGAGACATGCAGAGAGAGGGGAAGAGGAGACATGCAGAGAGAGGGGAAGAGGAGACATGCGGAGAGAGGGGAAGAGGAGACATGCAGAGAGAGGGGAAGAGGAGACATGCAGCGAGAGGGGAAGAGGAGACATGCAGCGAGAGGGGAAGAGGAGACATGCAGCGAGAGGGGAAGAGGAGACATGCAGCGAGAGGGGAAGAGGAGACATGCAGCGAGAGGGGAAGAGGAGACATGCAGAGAGAGGGGAAGAGGAGACATGCAGAGAGAGGGGAAGAGGAGACATGCAGAGAGAGGGGAAGAGGAGACATGCAGAGAGAGGGGAAGAGGAGACATGCAGAGAGAGGGGAAGAGGAGACATGCAGAGAGAGGGGAAGAGGAGACATGCAGAGAGAGGGGAAGAGGAGACATGCAGAGAGAGGGGAAGAGGAGACATGCAGAGAGAGGGGAAGAGGAGACATGCTGAGAGAGGGGAAGAGGAGACATGCAGAGAGAGGGGAAGAGGAGACATGCAGAGAGAGGGGAAGAGGAGACATGCAGAGAGAGGGGAAGAGGAGACATGCTGAGAGAGGGGAAGAGGAGACATGCTGAGAGAGGGGAAGAGGAGACATGCAGAGAGAGGGGAAGAGGAGACATGCAGAGAGAGGGGAAGAGGAGACATGCAGAGAGAGGGGAAGAAAAGACATGCAGAGAGAGGGGAAGAAAAGACATGCAGAGAGAGGGGAAGAAAAGACATGCAGAGAGAGGGGAAGAGGAGACATGCAGAGAGAGGGGAAGAGGAGGCATGCTGAGAGAGGGGAAGAGGAGGCATGCTGAGAGAGGGGAAGAAGAGACACGCAGAGAGGGGGAAGAGTGGACTGGGGACTCAAAAGAAATAAATGTAGGAGGAGATGTACAGTGTGCAGGAGAAGATGTGCAGGGTGTGGGGGAGGAGATGTACAGAGCGCATGGGGCAGGAAGGGATCTGTTGGAAGAGAGGAATAGAAGGAGATGAGTGTGTCGAGATGGGAAGGAAAAGATAACACAGCAAGTGGGAGGCAGGAGGAAATGGACAGCAAGAGAGGTGCAAGATGGAGACTGACAGTGATATGTGGTGGAGGTGGTCTGAATGGACAGAGAGGGGAGGAAAGGGAAAATGGACAGAGAGAGGGAAGAATATGGGGAGAAGCATGAGACAGGCAGAGGGTGTGGACAGAGATAGGGGCAGGACAAGGTGGATAAGCAGATGGGGGCCAGAGAAGGTGGATAAGCAGACAGGGGCAGGATAGGGTGGATAAGCAAATGAGGGCAAGGAGGAGGTGGATAAGCAAATGAGGGCAAGGAGGAGGTGGATAAGCAAATGAGGGCAAGGAGGAGGTGGATAAGAGAATGAGGACAAGGAGGAGGTGGATAAGCCAGGTGGGGGAGGTGGAGGTGGATAAGGAAATAGGTTGAGGTGGAGGTGGTTTAGGAAATGGGGGCAGGAAGAGGTGGATAAGGAGATGGGACGGGAGGAGATGAATAACGAGAGGGTGGGCAGAGAAGATCGACAAAGAGAGGGTTAGTCAGGCGAATGACACAGATTAGGAGCAGGAGAGGGAAAAAGAAAGGGGAAGGAAGGGAGGGAGGAGAAGGAGGGGGGAAGAGGAGACGGTCACAGTGAGAGACAGAGAGATAGGTGGGTTGGGGGGGGGGAGAAGGAGATGGACAGATAGAGTGGGAGGAATAAATGGACAGAAAGAAGGGGAGGAGGAGGTGGACAGATAGGTTATGGGATGATGAGAAGAACAGATAGGAGTATTAGTAGGACACAGAAGTTTGAGGATGAGATATGAGCAATATATGTGTGAAATGTGTATGCATCTGAAAATGCAGGAAAAGACTAGTTACTTACATACGAAGAACTAGATTTTAATATTTCACATATTAAATTTTAAATCATGTGGAAATTGTTGGTTTTTGAGAGAGTTAACTACATTCTTCATTTCTCTAGTTGAGCAGAGTAATTACACTTTGTTCATATGTATGTGGTGTTGGCACTGTTGTTGCATTGTTTTTTATTAAAGTGTCAACTGCAATTTTCTGAGATACTTCCAGGAAGTGATTTCTAAATGTGTTGGTTTCCTGACTGACTTCACTTATTATTTGGCTGTTTTTTAATATCTATAACCTTAAATTTCTTAATGAGTTATTTAGTTTTGCATTTTAACTATTACCCTTATAGATTTAAGTTTATTATCTGAATTGTTGGTTTCAGACATTATACAGGGGTCCTTTGATTTTTTTGCCACTATTCTTAAGATGTCACAGTATTCTTATGATATGAAATCAGTCTTACCTATGTATAGATAGGTACATGAATAAAAGTAACAAGAGTAGCTACATTCTCTCGAGACTGAATTACTTGTCGCCACTTACCTTCAGGAGAAATGTCAGTACTGTCAAAAGTACATATTAAAGTACATACACTCCAATCTTTTGCAACTAATAATTCATTCCTCGAGTTTGAGTGACACAGCCTCCTTTTCAACATCTCTCGCTTCCTCTCTCTCCATTCCAAAGCAAGCACTATTAATTGCAATAGCTAGGATGGTGCAGGTCTTTCATATATGTATATCAGCAGTACTAACATTGCGAAGATAAGAATATCTTATCTGTCATTTTTGTAGGAAGGACATACCCTCTGATGGATGACAAGACAATATCAAACAAGTATTTTCTGTACAACAGCAGTTTTAAAGTAAATTTATAGTATTTTAACCCCTATGAAAGTTATGTATTCTAAATAACAGAAAAAGGTAGATAATATTCCAAAGCATTTAAGAAGTAAGTTCAAATGTGCAGACAGTCACAGTCATTATAATGTGATAAAAAAAAAAAGCACGATTTACTTATATTCTGTAGATTTTTCTGACTACCGACTTACACCCTTAAGCAGAACAGTCACTATGACATTCTCTGCATTTCAACGCAGGACTACATACTACTACATAAATAATTATTGCTGCCTTATTTTTATTTCATTTTATTTTATTATCTTTACTATAGGAATAAGCTTTACTTACTGCTATTACCTGAGCCTTCAGATGTATCCAGGAGTGTTTTAACAACTTTACTGTTTGCCTGAAAGATGAGAAAAATCATACATAAATGTAAAAAAATTGAAGCTGTACAAAGTAAAGAGGAGAAATCTTATATAACAATGAGAAAACAATTACAACACTAAAAGATCCTATATAACTAAAAGGAATCAATTATATGACAAAATAAGTATTTATGAAAAATTTGGAATGTTCTGGCTGAGATTTACAAATTATTTTTGAATAAAGAAGATGACTCATTGAAAGGCAGAAATGCTGCAATAGGCACACAAACAAAAGGTAGAAAGCTTGTCTAGCTTTCGGAATGTGTTTCTCAGGTTTGTCGGACAATCGTGAACACCCCCCACAGATGCACACAACACACAGAGACATAAACCTGCCTCCCTACATTTTGCTCAGTCGACTGCTAGCACTTTCCTGGCTCACAGGGTGTGTAATGGGAGGGGTGAGGGATGGAGAAAGGTGCGATGCAGGCAGGAGGTTGGGGGAAGTGTCTGGTGGCTCGTAAGAGATTGGGAAGCTGTCTGTAAGCTAGCTAGGGGCGCAGGTAGAGGGGACGCATGGCAGATAGCTGGACACACCATTTCATAGACTACATTGTGAGATAACAGTACACAACTAGCTGATGTGGGACCACAAATTGGGCAGGATACTGGGACAGGGAATGGTGTGACATGAGTGGGAGGGGGGAATGGAGGGAGGGGGGTCGCAGTGAGTTAGCTTTGATTTAGGCCAGGAAGGTTATGAGATTGGAGCTACCAGATGCACAGCTTAGATAAGCTACTAATGGTGGGGAGGATCAAGATGGCACGATTTGTGAAGCAGCCACTGAAATCTCACATGTTGTGCTGTGTTTTATGTTGTGAACTGGATGGTCCACCATGTTTTTGGCAACAATTTGGTGGTGGCCATTAATTCTAGTTGATAGCTGGTCAGTTTTCATACCAATGTAAAATGCTGTGCTGTGGGTGCAGCAGAGCTGGTACATAACAAGGCTGCTTTCACAAGTGGCCTGGCCTCTGATGGGATAGGATAAGTCTGTCATGGGACTGGAGTAGGTGTTGGTGGATTGGGCAGGTCTTGCATCTGGGTCTTTCACTGTGGTATGGTCCCTGTGGCAGGGGATTGGGAGTGGGAATGGCATAGGGGTGGACTAGAATGTTGAGCAGGTTGGGTTGATAGAATCTTGGGTAGGATGTCCCTCATTTCACGGCATAATAATAGATAATCAAAGCTCTGGTGAAAGACATGGTTCAGTTGTTTCAGTCCAGGGTGATTCTGGGTGACAAGGGGGATGCTTCTTTGCAATTTATTCATGGGATAGATGTGAGGATCAGGAAAGTGTGGAACATGGCACAGAAGATCTGTTTGTGAATTAGGTATAAAGTGTATTGCCTGTCTGCAAATGCCTTTGTGAGGCCTTCAGCTGACAGCACAAGGGAGTCCTCATCAGTGAAGATGTATGTACAATGGGTGGCCACACTGTAAGGGAGGGCATTTTTGGTGTGGAAGGGGTGGCAGCCATTGAATTGTAGATTCCGTTGGTGATTGGTCGGTTTATTGTGGTCCGAGGTGTGGTGAGAGGAGGACATTGATATCTATGAAGGTGGCAAGATAGGTGTAGGAGCAGGTGATGTGAATGGAAGAGAAGGTGTTGAGGTTGTGGAGGAATGAGAATACGGTTCCTGGCCTTGGATCCAGATTATAAAGATGTCATCAGTAAACCACAACCAGACCAGAGGTTTGGGGTTCTAGGAAGCTAGGAATGTTTCCTCTAGGTGGCCCATGAAGAGGGTAGTGTAAGAGGGTGCCGTGTGGGTGCCCATGGCTGTGCCACGAATTTGTTTGTACACCTTCCCTTCAAAGATGAAGTAGTTATGGGTTAGGGCGTAGTTGCTTAGGTGTATGAGGAATGAAGTGATGGGTTTGGAATCTGCAGGTTGTTGGGAGAGGTGGTGTTCAATCGCGGTGAGGCCATGGGCGTGAGGGATGTTGTTGTATAGGAAGGTTGCATCATCAGTGATGAGTAGCGATCCGGGAGGTAAGTGTTTAAGGATGGTTGAGAGCCGGTACAGGTAGTGGTTGGAATCTTTAATATGGGATGCTAGGTTCTGGGCATTTGGTTGGAGATGTTGATCAACGAGAGCCGAGATTCTTTCAGTGGTGGCACTGTAATCAGCCACAATAGAGCACCTAGGATTGTTAGGTTCGTGGATTTTGAGGAGCATGTAGAAGGTGGGTGTGCGGGCTGTTGTTGAGGTGAGAAGGGAGATGGATTCCGGGAAGAGGATCTAGAAAGGTCCTTATGTTTCTTTCCTCTCGCCTTTATAACAAACTCTGCAACTACCACAACACATGCGGTCACACGCTACTTTTGTTACACCCTGTAGTACTTGCAATGTCCATTATGAAAGACACACAAACAGCTCCACATGCACTGCTACTCCCAATGACAGTTTAACAAACTTCAAATAACTCAAAATCAACCCTCCTGCACGTATCACTCCTGCTCTGGCTGTGCCTTTTTCATTTGTATCTCTTACGCGTGATGACAGATCTCCTTCTCCTGCTCTCTACAGTGAAAACACTTCTTTGCCATCAACCCCTCCAACACCCTGCCTGTCGCAGTTCATACCACCATCTGACCATGACCTTCCCACACTCCCACCTAACCATCCTCTGGTCACCTTCCAGAAATTCCTAACTTCTAACCTGGCCTCACCGTCCTTCCCAGGACCCCCCCAAGAACAACAACCTCTCAACAGAAGAAAGGACAGTCCTACACAACATAAAAGCAGATTCTCACCTGATCATAATCCCAGCAGACAGAGGTTCTACTGCTGTTGTGATGAAGCAGACTGACAACCTGGTGGAGGGACTCCACCAGTTGTCCGACACCTCCACTTACAAGCTCAGCAGAAGTGACCCCACCCCACAAGTCTAACATAACATCCAATCCCTGCTGAAACCCTCAGGCCCTCCCCTGAATCCACTTTCCTATTCACCCCAACAACAGCCCATACACCCCACTCCTGCATGCTCTCCTAAATCCACAAACCTAACAATCCTGGGCGCCAAATTTTGGCTGGTTACAGAGCCCCACTGAAAGAATCTTGGCCCTTGCTGATCAACGTCTCCAACCAATGACACAGAACCTAGCATCCCACAAAGATTTCAACCACTACCTGCAGCTGCTCTCCAACATCCCTAAACCCTTTCCTCCCAGATCTTTACTCACCACTGTTGATGCAACCTTCCTGTACACCAACATCCCTCATTCCAATGCCTATGGTCATACAGCGATTGAACACTACCTCTCCCAATGCCCTGCAGATTCCAAACCCACCACTTCATTCCTTGTACACCTAACTAACTGTAACTTAACACAAAACTAATTCACCTTTGAAGGAAAGGTATGGAAGCAAATTCATGACACAGTCGTGGGCACTTGCATGGCACCATCCTATGCCAAACTCCTAATGAGCTACCTAGAGGAAACATTTCTAGTTTGCTAAAACCCTAAACTCATGGTCTGGTTCATGTTTATTGATGGCATCTTTATAAACTGGACCCTAGGACAGGAACCTTATACTCCCAAGAACCAACCACAAAGAAGAGCCCCCCCTTGTCACTCAATACTGCCCCAGACTGGAACAACTGAACTGTGTCATTCATCAAGGCTTTGGTTATCTATGATGCCCTGTTATGAGGAACATCCTACCATAGATACTTCCAACCCCTTCTCAAGTGGTGTTCCACTGTCCACCCAACCTCCACATCCTAGTTCACCCCTATGCCATTCTCATCCCCCAGCCAGTGGCACAACATGCAGCAGAGAACATGCAAGATTTCAGTGGCTGCTTCACAACTCATGCTATGTGGATCTTCCTAACCACCATCACCACCACCACTAACAACAACTTTTCTTAGCTGTGCAGATGGTAGCTAGCTTACAGCACAAGCTTCACTCTCATAGCCATCCAGGCCTAAGCCCCCCAACCCCACGCAATAGTGTGTGTGCGTACACCGTCCCCTGTCTCAACACACCTGCCCAATTTGTCTCTCCACATCGGCTAGTGGTGTAGTATTATCTCATGCCCTAGTGTAAGAAATTGTGAGCTCAGGTGTCTGCCACCTACACTCCTAGCTAGCCTACAGACAGCTTCCCACTGTCCCACAAGTCGCTAGACACTTCCCTAAACCCCTCCCTACCTCCTGCCTCTCTCCATCCCTCACCCCACACCAACCCACACCCTCACCCCAGCCCAGCACCCTCGCCATTGGCCAGGAAAGAGATGGCTGTCAACTGAGCACAATGCAGGGAGGCAGGAGTGTGCCTATGTGTGTGTGTGTGTGTGTGTGTGTGTGTGTGTGTGTGTGTGGAGGGGGCGTGCATGTTTTCCCTACAAGCTTGAAAAAGGAAGTGCATTCCAAAAGGTACCCAAGCTTTCTGCCTTTAGTTTGTGTATTTATTGATGATGTAGCGCTTCTGCCTTCAGCTGAGTCATCTTATTTATTCCCAAATAAGTATTTAGCAGTTTACAAATGTATAGCTCACAACAGAACAAGTAAACAGATTTTTCTCAAGCTCTAAAACCCTTTGCAGTTTTTAAGTGCTCACGTCATTATCAAGAGGATATTGCTGACTGTGAGGTAATTAATGGTATCACCCTTATCTACCTCTGCTCATATCTGCTACAACCAGTTGTTACATTTCTGGTACCTAGTCTCTTGTCACATGAAGTGTTGTTTTCATTCCATGTCTGCTACATTTAGTGAAAACAATTCTTCATATACTTTGAGTACCAGGGAAATCAATAAGATAGGATGATGTGATGATTTAAAGTGAGTGGCACTCAACATCATGGTCATCAATGCCTTGACAGAAAGTCAGCATGACAATCTTATGGGTGGGGACGAAAGCTGCCCCTGCATGTGAGGACAGCTTTTGTCCCCAAATGCGGAGCAGTTGATAATGCATTAAAGTCTGCCTCACTTCCCAAGCAATTTGAGGATGAGGCCTGACAGCTCAAAAAATTTCAACACTCTTGTAACACTGGAAGCAATACCGATGAGGATGGTGGGCAGATCCTCCTGCCAGGGGAGGAAGCCATGTGTTAAAGGGCTATGTCCAATGTGCAGTCTGGTAAGCAGAATGTCTTTCCAGTGGTGAGATTGACATGAAGTCCGCAATGCCTGTGTGTTCGATTTGAGCCACCACAGTTAGTTTTCTGTCATCTGCAACCATTCAGTCTCCAACTGATGCATGATGCGCCTATCAGAAAATGAAATGATGGTGTGCAATGGAATGGGACACTGACGGACAACACCATCCCAACATGCTTCCTTGGCTGCTTTGTTGACAATGTCATTTCCCTGTGTTCCAATGCAACCAGGTACCCAGTAAAAAATCACATCATTGTCATGTTGTTGGAGCCACTGTAAAGACTCATGGATGAGCTGAATCAACTGGTCTACTGGATGCATTTGGTGAAGTGCTTGTAGTACACTAACCAAGTCGGAACAGACAAGAAACCTTGTTCGGTGATGTTTGTGAATCATCTACACTACCAACATAATGCCATATAACTCCACATCATAATTTGTAAATTGTTTCGGACGATGCACTTCAAAAACCCTATCAAAGAAAACACCAGAACGACGGAGGACACTCTCTCGCTGGGATCCATCTGTATAAACAATAATAAAACTGTGATATGTACTTAAAATGGAAGAAAAAGAAGTTTTAAAAATGTAGGCTGGAGTACAAGTTTTCTTGTAACGTGTCATGCTTAAAATAACTTTGGGCGTCTGACACTAACAAGGCAATGCTTTCTATTCTTGGTTGTGTATTTGGAGGTCTGATAGACCCAAATCCTTGAGACGGTCAGTAACATGTATACTGAATAGCTTCATCACATGGGGCCAATTCCTGAATAGCCATTCAAAGTTGGGATGGGCCAATGCACTAAATGCCAATCACTGAGGTGAATGTTGTGTGTGTGTGTGTGTGTGTGTGTGTGTGTGTGTGTGTGTGTGTGTGTGTGTGTGTGCAGGAGCGCGTGCGCCTGTGCGTGTGTGTGCGCGTGTGTAGGGGGGTGCAGAGGGGTGAGAGATTGAACCTTGAGCAATACCTTATCTTAGTTTTTATTTTCTTCTGTTGATGGGATCTTTTAACACGGAAGTCTATTTTACGTAGTAGAGGTAAATATCATGTAAACAGGATGTCAGTGAAGGCTGTATCATTAATAACTTAACATTAATTTGCCTAGAAACATTTTATTGTATCAATTACCAAAGACTTTGGTAAGATAGAAGGAAACTGCAAAGGAATAAGTTCCTTGTTTTGTTCTGCCGTAACTTAATTATTGAGAGAAAGTATGACTCTACTTATAGGTTAGTCGTGATAGTAACCAAATGGGGTGTTAAAATATTAGTTGAAAACTATGCATGTGAACACCACAAGTTTTGTTTTTAAAAGTCTGGAAAACAATGAACAAGTACCATTACAAACATAATTGCAAGTCATTTAAAGCTATGTATACTATTCCATACAACAATGTTTCAAAAACGTACATTCTGCCATTTACAAATTACAGAACAACTGAAGGATTGGCAAGATAGGCTGGAGGAAGGGGTTACAAAATCAAGGAAGGTTCTGCTGAAGCAGGGAAAGTTAGATGGGAAACAATGCGCTATATTGGTTCTCAATTGCCCATTTCTGTGACAAAGATGTTAGGTGAATCTAATTTTTGTCAACATTCTTATTTCCTGTAAAGTAATTCCCTGGCTGTTTTTTCTTATTTTTAGGCATTTAATTTTTAACACGACAATGCCCCTTGATTACCCAATGAGAGAGTTCGTGTCTTAAAAGGAGGATATAACATGAACATCAACAAAAGTAAAACGAGGATAATGGAATGTAGTCGAATTAAATCGGGTGATGCTGTGGGAATTAGGTTAGGAAATGAGACGCTTAAAGTAGTAAATGAGTTTTGCTATTTGGGGAGCAAAATAACTGATGATGGTCGAAATAGGATATAAAATGTAGACTAGTAGTGGCAAGGAAAGTGTTTCTGAAGAAGAGAAATTTGTTAACATCGAGTATAGATTTAAGAGTCAGGAAGCCTTTTCTGAAAGCATTTCTATTGAATGTAGACATGTATGGAAGTGAAAAGTAGACGATAAATAGTTTAGACAAAAAGAGAATAGAAGCTTTCGAAATGTGGTGCTACAGAAGAATGCTGAAGATCACATAGCTAATGAGCAGGTATTGAATAGAATTGGGGAGAAGAGACATTTGTGGCACAACTTGACTAGAAGACGGGATCGGTTGGTAGGACATATTCTGAGGCATAAAGGGATCACAAATTTAGTATTGGAGAGCAGCACAGAGGGTAAAAATCGTAGAGGGGGACCAAGAGATGAATACACTAAGCAGATTCAGAAGGATGTAGGTTACAGTAGGTACTGGGAGATGAAGAAGCTTGTACAGGATAGAATAGCATGGAGAGCTGCATCAAATCAGTCTCTGGACTGAAGACCACAACAACAACAAAACAACATTGGTATTGTCAGTAATGTAGTTTCCTATTTATTTTAAAGTTACTCCTCTGAAAAAGACAAACTTCTCTCTCCTAGAATAAATAATGAATGTGAAATTTAATTTCATAATAGTGTTGTTTACTAACAAATTCTTCACTTTTCCCAGAACCTCATCAAATTTGGAATGCATTGTTCACTTTTAACAGGAAAACCACATGATGTCAACTCTCGTAGATTATATTAATGTCATGGCTATGTAAAACAATGGCCCAAATTAGAAATAAGTACAGCAGCTGTAATGTGTTCAACTAATATGAAGGACAGTCATAAGAGATGATTTAGCCAAGGAGTTGGTGGCAAGTATCTCTCCCTTTCTATCACTTTTAATTTTCTTGATATTTCAAAGGAAAAGAGTACTAAAATAAGAATACACAGATGTGCAAACTCTTTGCGTGTGACAGCATGTGAACATATTGACTGAATTCAGTGCATCATCAGTTCTTTTTCACTATTTATTCTTCAACCCTGTACATGGAATGGCTCTTTTTATTAATAATAATTTTGTTAAGGCACATTAATGTAGTACATAAATATGATATTTGCTGATCTGTTGATTACAAGCCCAATGGTAGTTATACTGAAGAGTGTCAGCCGTATACAAAACAAATAAAATTTAGGTAATATGTACATGGAGAATACATCATTGCTCACAAAATATATAGGGCACCTAACAGTCAACGGGCACCAACAAAATTAATTAGTTTTTAAAGGAAGTCCTCCGTCATAACTAAACAGCTCCCCCCCCCCCCACGCGCACGCGCACGTGCACGCACACGTGCCCGCGCACGCGCACGCGCACACACACACACACACACACACACACACACACACACACACACACACACACACACACAGTGAAAAGACTCTGTAAGACACTACACTGGTGTACTACTACTACAGACAGCATAATTAATTAAGCCGCTTCATTGTGGGCTTAAAAATGCAGACAACAAATTCTTTAAGATTGATGATGTCTCTTCCACACTGAAATAGTAAAATGGATATCAGAATGTCAAACACAGATGTAGATGTATAAAGTAACACCTGAATAATGCAATTAGTACACAATAAAAAGATAACAACTGGTTAATAGGTTGCATTAGCTTGTTTAAAAACCTTCAAAAGTCAGTTGGAATACATCTTGTATTTTATATCAAAGACATTATACAAGAAGTACTCTTAGCAAGTTGAAAGATGGGATACATGCTCAAATGTTACCCAGTTAAAAGCATGAAAGCAGTAGCTTGCCTTCTCCTCATTCTCTTGTTACCTAGTGGTTTCTCAATAGCTATACAGTGTATACTTTACTTTAAACAGTCAGGACCAGAGGACTGTGTGCAGCTACAAGGCTTCCACTGGATTTTGTTTTGTGCCTTTCCTTGCCAAACACCCTCCATACTGACCTGCAGCAAGTCCTCATGGATTCCATTGCTTCACCTTTTCTCTGGTCTTCCTACTGCTCTTCTTCCACAGGGAGTAAACTCCATGCATTTCAAAGGCCACCAGTGTTCATACATCCTAACAACATGTCCTGACCATGCACGACACTGGCCTAAAATGTTTGGTCTATTGTAGATTTCAACCAGTTCACATTTAAGCCAGATCCTTCATACTCTAGTGATCTCATCTTGTACCAGACTATAGGTCTTCCTTAGGACTTTTTGCTCAAAAATGAGATGATTATTTAAGTCATTTTTCCAGACACTTATAGATTCATGACCAAAGAGCCCTACAAGGTGGATCACAGTTCTGTACAGCTGGAGTTTGAAATTCCTTGAGAGATTGTACAATTTAAAAAGCTCACTCAGACTGAAGTATGATTAGTCTGCAGCTTGGACCCCTCTCTTTGATATATGTCTCACACAATACATCCTTTTTAAAGATTCCCTCGAAATATTTAAAATTGTGAACCTTTTCAAGTGATTGGTTTCTGACTACCAGAGGCTGGAACGGGTCTCTTGAACAGGATGAGTACTACTCATCACCAGGCACTCTGTATTTGATTCGCTGCCACCTCCATGCCATCACTCATCAGCATCAATTCTTGCTTAGATCTTAACCACAGCACCACATGACCAGCAAATGTAAGATGTGTAGTTTTCTCAACCTCGGCCTCTATCCCATCAATGATCTTCTGGAAAGTTTCCCTCATTGTCTTTGGAGTGTCGGGCTGAACAATATCAGTGACACATAATCTCCTTGTCTCAACCCTGTGTTTAGTAAAAGCTCTCCATGACTTTGTTCTAGAACTTCACTTTACCTTCTGAATAACTGAAACAAACTCAAACTGGGCCGATGACTTTCTTGAGTATTTAGACTCAGTTAGGCAATTCATCAGGCTCTCCAGGCAGCTGCAATCACACAGTTTATTAAAATCTAAGAAAAACACAAGCAGGTCAACATCATATTCCAACATCTTTTCAGTGACCTGTCACAGCACACAGATGTTCTTGACACTAAAATGTCCCTTTCTGAAACCCTCCTAATATTCACCAATAACTTCTTCTGCAAATAGCCAGAGTCTGTCCAGTACACAGTTGGACATGAATGATAGAGACATTCAGGAGGGCAATTCCTCAGTAGTTCGTGCAGCCTATTTTATCACCTTCCATGTGTATAGGGCTTGTAACTGCAGTCCTCCAAACTCTAGATAGTCTTGATTAATTTTACTTTTGGAGTCTCTCCCATCCAGTTTGAATTACTACTGCCTGGATTACATCTTCTTCTAGACTGTCATTCTCCTTCAGCTTCATTACGTGATTCTTTATTCCCTCCAGTGTGGGTGGTGGAGAATCTAAATCTACAAAGACAGGTGACTGAAATTTAAACATATCTTCAGGTCCGTCACCGTTGAGGAGCTTACTGAAGTATTGTTTCCACCTCTCAGCAATATCGAATTCATTGGTGCGTATGGTCCCCTTATTGTTGTTGATGAATTTTTGACAGCACCAGTATCCCTTCTTCAAGAAGTTAACTTCACAGTAGATCTTTTGCACCTCTTTTCCCATGAAATCTGGTTAAGCCTTCTCTGTCATTCCTTTGACATACATTCTCTTTCCTTTCCTCAAGGCTGGTTGTATAATTCTCCATAACTCTTTGAATTGTGGTTAGCCTTATACAAAATCTACACCTCACCGCCAGTTCTCCTTCGCTTCTCTTCTCTTCTCTTGGCTAATGTCTTAATCCATTTGTTCCCAAACCAAATCATCTTACCCCTTTTCTGCTTCTTAATAACTGCATTTGCCACATCATTTACTGCATTCTTGACTTCTTTCCACACTTATTATGGGTTCTTTTGTGAATCCTATTTCTTCAGGATTTCAAATCGGTTGCTAAGCTGGAGATGAACTTCATCTTTCTTTGCAGTATGTCTTGAGTGTTTCGACATGGTAGCTAGACAGCTTTTTTGCTAGGAAGTCATTGCTCCCACACTCTGAGCCCTGTGTTGTTTCTAAATCCATCATCCAGTAATTTGCAATATGCTCTGATTAATTGTTTTAGCGTCTGGTGACACCAAGGTGCTTCTGTGTAATCCTTCAATTGGAGATTTGTGCTGTTGAAAAACACAACTTTGATGTTGCAAAGGTTATGGCCCTGATGCCATTGTTGCTGAGTTCATGTAAACTGTCTCTTCCAGTTACTGAATGGAACACATCTTCTCCTCCCACTTCAACACTCACATTGCCCAGTAGGACTTCACATTTTCTATGGTATCCAAGACTAACTACCAATTGTGCATAGAACTCACTCTTCATTTGGGACGTGCTTTCTTCTGTGGGTGTATGGCAGTTCACAAATGACATTCTACATATCTTTATGTCAAGTATCAATATCACTATTCTAAGGGTCTCTGACGTAAACACATGCACATCGGTAGCTAGAGCCTTACTCAAAAAAATACCATACCCAATTTGTGTCCTGTCTCTCAGGTACCATAAAAGATTTTACATTTCAACATCAAGGGCACAAGTATCCCCCCCAATGAACTTCCTGTAAGGAAACTAGACCCATGCTACCGGAAATGTATCTCCATTAATTTCTTTGTGTATGAGTAGTTTTTTTTTTATTTAAACAACATACAGTTTTTCACGAGCCCTGCTGGTGTGGTGTATCTGCATGGAGAAGAGTCAATATACTACCTTTTCCAACAGGTTGTGGCATGGTGCCAGTTACTGAATTGTCTGTCCAGCCTGTTCTCACTGAATGGATTCAATTTACCCACATTTTATCAAACCATATAACATAATCTAAGTTTCCTTTTGATATTGTCTTAATAACAAATTCATTAAGGTGGCTCCACAATGTATACATTAAATAAGTTCACTTAACATAAACTATCGAGCAACAACATTTTTCACTGCAAGCTATACAAATTAACTGTTGTAGATTTCTTAATTTCAAAATATCAGAATAAATAAGAATCTTCCAATGGTTCTTGGTAGAGCAACATTGTAATAAATGAAAAGTGCTAGTCTGCTTTTGTTCTACAGTATCACTTTTATTGTGTTAACCGGTTTTCAGCTTTCAAGGACATCTTCAGACATTTACTGACTATTGTCCCCAAAGAAGTTACAATGCTTGTAAACAACATTGGAAAAGAAGTTACACATCTAGATCTAGATGGGTAACTTTTCCTATGTCATTTACAAATATCAAAACTTTTTTGGCAACAATAGTCAGGAAATATCTCATGGCCTTGGGAGCCAAAAACCGGTTAACACAATAAAAATAGTGCTGTAGGACAAAAGCAAATAGTTTTTTCATGACTGCTTGATAATGATTATGAATCTGATATTGTTCTTTTCAATATTTTTGAGCAGAAACTAAAATGTTTTCCAAAGTAATAACTTCAGCAATAGATATAGATTTGCCTATTTGCATAAAATTATTTTTATGGTGGCACAATGGAACTTGCATATTTGGTGGTCCCTTCCATTCCCTCCTGCTTCTGCAACTTACTGCACCTGGCCACCAACGAATTGCAGGTTGAGTCAACTAGCAAGACCTATCACCGCAGAACGGGCAACAAACTGAGCATGTGGAGGCTGAGAAACATGCTCCAATTGGCTCACAGCCAGCTTCTACCATAAGACTCAGTGAAATGTCAATCACAAAGTAATTTTAATGAAAGTATAGAATGACTGGGGCACTTGTTTTATATAAACTATGAATAGACCACTTCCAAATTGTATAGCTCGTTCCCCCATTTTTCGTCTATTTCATATTACGAATTTCCAAGACTTCCTTGATATCTGTGTACCATTAACAAGTTTTTTGTGATGCTGTGGTAACTCATCCCCAACTCCCAACCACGAGGACCAAGGTTTTTAATTTTGGGGTAACCTTTCCCTACATGAGTTCCTTCTCTGCAGCTGTTGAGTTTTATATCCCCTTTTCTTAAAAACAAAAGGATCAAGGACAGTTAGTGGGAGAACAGGGCATTGTGAGACATGTTCCTGTATGTAAATACAAAAGTTTAAAACCACGTCATGTTTTGAAAGCATAGGTTTTCAAGTTGGTATAGGAGGTACTCCATTTACTGCCAGAGTAAATGAGACAGTACCTAATATGCAAAAAAATTACTGCACTGAAACCTCATCACAACTAACAGCTGTGCAAAAGTTTTGAGAAATGTGCATCACTGTAACAAGTGTACTCTGAAACAAAACTAAATGCATTAGACCAGGCTTCAATGACAAAATTAATTAGCATTGTCAGCTTTATGGGCTAAGCTTTTTTCATTGCTTTAGCAATATGAGAGCAGTAAAAAAGAAATTGATGTTTCAAGTAAGCAAGTAATGTTACCAAAACTTCTGTCATATTCCAAATACAAAATAGTGTTTTAAAATATGTGTTTACTTTACAAGAGAACAAAACAGGACAGGTTTAGGAGCTTTTAGCTCAGTTTAGTTGCAGTTACCAGAAATACAACCAGAAATACACCCATCAGACTAAACTTTCGAATATAGCCCATAGCAGATATTGTATAAAAAGTGAATTTATATGGAGTAGATAGAGTTGCAAGCTAGCTGAAATCAATTTATTATCAATATGTTTGGAACAGTTACCTGTATAAGCAGAACAACAATTATAATTTAGTAAACACAAAATATAGTAAGGTGAACCCTTAGGAAAATATAAAAACTGGAAGGAGTGAAGGTAACAATTCACTACATTGTTGTGGCATTGAGTTGTCAACATGTACATAAACAAGAAAGAAATGGTTGCTACAATTCTCGATGAGTCATACTTCAGAGTGAACAGAACACACACACACACACACACACACACACACACACACACACACACACACACACCTGAATGGGAACACCATCCCAGACGGTTCCAGAGCAGCAGCACTTTTACTTCACTGAAGTGATGGTTTATGTCGATGGCATGAATGAGAGGAGAATGGGCGGTAGGGAGTGAAAAGGAGGATTGGAGGGAAGTGTGGCTGTTTACTGGAAGAGGAAGGCAGCAAGAGCAAAGAATAGGAATGTGGCTCAGATAAGCTCAATCTGGTGAAGGTAAGTGGAATTATGTGTGGTGGACAAAACAAGGAGGTGGAAGGAGGGGGTGGAAGCACAGAGGAAAAGGGACAGAGGTTTCAGATTGGGAGAGAGGTTTGGAGGAAACGTTAACTACTGAATTAGGGTGTTGTGGTTCCAGATTGTATTGATTAGAATATTGAGGTTTTGGGGGGGAGTGGAGCTGGAAGTGGGAGATTGAGTAGATGGGAGAGACTGGGTCTGTGTGCAATGAGAGGAGGTTGAAGTTTGCTGGAAAGGTTGTGGAGGGTGAGTGAGTTGCCTTTCCGGAGGTGGGAAACCAGGAGATTGGATAGTGTTTTGAGGTGGAGGGTGGCATGCTGTTCTAATTTGCGGTTGGCCTGTAGGAGGTTGCTCTGAACAGCTGGTGTGGATGTGGGAGAGGAACAATTGAGGACTTAATCCCCCCCCTAATGTAAGTCTTTCCACTCCTGGGATTGGAATGACTCCTTACCCTCTCCCTTAAAACCCACATCCTTTCGTCTTTCCCTCTCCTTCCCTCTTTCCTGATGGAGCAACCGTGGGTTGCGAAAGCTTGAATTGTGTGTGTGTGTGTGTGTGTGTGTGTGTGTGTGTGTGTGTGTGTGTGTGTGTTATCAACATACCAACACTTTCGTTTGGTAAGTTACATCATCTTTGTTTTTAGATATATTTTTCCCACGTGGAATGTTTCCCTCTTTTATATTCATATTATCAATTTGAACCCAACAATTACGTTTGTTATTGTCACTGTTGCATTTCAAAATCTTATCTGTCACCTAACTTTCTCTTTCTTTTTTTGCACGTAGTTTCACTTTCTATTCACCTTCTCCATTTTACCGTAATCTACCATACAAATTTATCCTGCCTATATATCCTCAACAACACGTAACCCACTTCCCAAAAAAACTGCTTTCAGCACTACCGCTGCTATAAAACCCACCATTCCCAGTTCACAAACAGTTCCTTTCACCTACTAACCAACCATTTCAGCTCGTTCTAACAACTTTCGTTTTTCCGTTTTTCCCACATCACTGATCATTTTTAGCCACTTCCCACAGGTTTTTACATCATTATTTCTTCGTCAGACAATTGTTAGCCTAATTTTCATAATCTGCCACCACGAAACCACGCCTTTTAATACATTTACACACAGTTTTTTCGAAATTTTCCCAAATTTCTCCAACCTTGAACATGTTTTGGCGACAACACAACCACCTAACCTTTGTGCACATCATTGGTTACCAACCCAAATTCACCACAGGATCAACATAGCTCATTTTTAACCAACACGTTTTCGACTTTTATCACACCAGATCTCCAGTTGCTTTCTAGTTTACCTTTATCTCTCCCCATATATTTTTATTTTTATTTTCACTTTGATTTCAGCCTCATGTTACACTTTCCACCTTCTAATACCATGTCACCTTCACAACATCCCCACAACAACCCCATTAAGTTTTACTTACATTCCCTCCAAAAACACGCCTTCTCCCTAGCCAGGTTACACTCCCATATTTTATTTACTCAGGCTTATCTGACATTACCCCCAAAGGCCTCACTTAAAGTTCCCATCTCTGGCTGTAACCCTTCTTTCCATCAGTCCCTATACCACTTCCAAACTGAACAATCCATAGCAGTCACCCACCTAATCCTTCACCTACACATCAACTCAGCCAAAGAACTCACCCGTCAACTCCATCCTTAATAAAAGTCCTCAATCTTTCCTCTCCCACATCCACACCAGTTGTTCAGAGCATCCTCCTACAGGCCAACTGCAAATTAGAACAGCATGCCACACTCCACCTCAAAAAACTATCCAATCTCCTGGTTTCCCATCTCTGGAAAGGCTACTCACTCACCCTCCACAACCTTTCCAGCAAACCTCAACCTCCTCTCATTGCACACACCCCCAGTCTCTCCCATCTACTCAATCTCCTATTTCCAGCTCCACTCCCCCCAAAACCTCAACATTCTAATCAATACAATCTGCAAACACAACATCCTAATTCAGTAGTTAACCTTTGCTCCAAACCTCTCTCCCAATCTGAAACCTCTGTCCTATCCAAATGCCTCACCTTCAGCCCTACTCCCAGATTCAACCAAACAGCCCTCGTCAAAGATTTACTGTCCTACACTCATACTCTCCACTGGAAATATCACTTTGCCACAAAGAAAAAGAATCCTAATCCTACTCCTACTCCTAATGATCCAACTCCCCAACACACACTCCAAATTGAACCCTGCTTGGAACAGTTCTGTCCTCTGTCACAGCGGGACCCACCTCCTCTTCCTCAAAATCACCCTCTCCAAACCTTCCAGGAATTTCTCACTTCTAGCCTTGCCTCTCAATCCTTCTTGAAAAACCTTAATCCTACTCCCAACATCACCACTGCTGAAGCCAAGGCTATCCGTGAACTGAAGGCTGACCGATCCACCGTCATTCTTCCGGCAGACAAGGGTTCCTTAACTGTGGTACTTGATCGTCGGGAGTATGTGGCTGAGGGACTGCGTCAGCTTTCAGACAACACTACATACAAATTTTGCCACGGTAATCCCATTCCCGATGTCCAGGCAGAGCTTCAAGGAATCCTCAGAACCTTAGGCCTCCTACAAAACCTTTCACCTGACTCCATCAACCTCCTGACGCCACAGACACCCTGCACCCCTACCTTCTACCTACTTCCTAAAATTCACAAACTCAATCATCCCAGCCGCCCCATTGTAGCTGGTTACCAAGCCCCCATAGAACGTATCTCTGCCTACATAGATCAACACCTTCAAACCATTACATGCAGTCTCCCATTCTTCATCAAAGACACCAACCACTCTCTCTAACGCCTGGATTCCTTACCCAATCTCTTACCCCCCAGAAACCATCCTTGTAACCATTGATGCCACTTCCTTATACACAAATATTCTGCACGTCCAGGGCCTCACTGCAATGGAGCACTTCCTCTCACGCCAATCACCTGCCACCCTACCTAATACCTCTTTCCTCATCAGCTTAGCCAGCTTCATCCTGACTCACAACTTCTTCATTTTCGAAGGCCAGACATACCAACAACTAAAGGGAACAGCCATGGGTACCAGGCTGGCCCCCTCGTATGCCAACCTATTTATGGGTCGCTTAGAGGAAGCCTTCTTGGTTACCCAGGCCTGCCAACCCAAAGTTTGGTACAGATTTATTGATGACATCTTCATGATCTGGACTCACAGTGAAGAAGAACTCCAAAATTTCCTCTCCAACCTCAACTCCTTTGGTTCCATCAGATTCACCTGGTCCTACTCCAAATCCCATGCCACTTTCCTTGACATTGACCTCCATCTGTCCAATGGCCAGCTTCACACGTCCGCCCACATCAAACCCACCAACGAGCAACAGTACCTCCATTATGACAGCTGCCACCCATTCCATATCAAACGGTCCCTTCCCTAAGGCCTAGGTCTTCGTGGCAAACAAATCTGCTCCAGTCCCGAATCCCTGAACCATTTCACCAACAACCTGAAAACAGCTTTCGCATCCTGCAACTACCCTCCCGACCTGGTACAGAAGCAAATAACCAGAGCCACTTCCTCATCCCCTCAAACCCAGAACCTCCCACAGAAGAACCCCAAAAGTGCCCCACTTGTGACAGGATACTTTCCGGGACTGGATCAGACTCTGAATGTGGCTCTCCAGTAGAGATACAATTTCCTCAAATCCTGCCCTGAAATGAGATCCATCCTTCATGAAATCCTCCCCACTCCACCAAGAGTGTCTTTCCGCCGTCCACCTAACCTTCGTAACCTCTTGGTTCATTCCTATGAAATCCCCAAACCACCTTCCCTACCCTGTGGCTCCTACCCTTGTTACCGCACCCAGTGTAAAACCGGTACCATGCACCCTCCCACCACCACCTACTCCAGTCCTGTAACCCGGAAGGTGTACACAATCAAAGGCAGAGCCACGTGTGAAAGCACCCACGTGATTTACCAACTGACCTGCCTACACTGTGAAGCTTTCTATGTGGGAATGACCAGCAACAAACTGTCCATTCGCATGAATGGACACAGGTAGACAGTGTTAGTTGGTAATGAGGCTCACCCTGTGGCTAAACATGCCTTGGTGCACGGCCAGCACATCTTGGCACAGTGTTACACTGTCAGGGTTATCTGGATACTTCCCACTAACACCAACCTATCAGAACTCCAGAGATGGGAACTTGCCCTTCAGTATATCCTCTCTTCCCGTTACCCACCAGGCCTCAACCTCTGCTAATTTCAAGTTTCCGACGCTCATACCTCACCTGTCATTCAACAACATCTTTGCCTCTGTACTTCCGCCTCGACTGACATCTCTGCCCAAACTCTTTGCCTTTACAAATGTCTGCTTGTGTCTATATATGTGCAGATTGATATGTGTGTGTGTGCACACGAGTGTATACCTGTTCTTTCTTCCCCCTAAGGTAAGTCTCTCGCGGGATTGGAATGACTCCTTACCCTCTCCCTTAAAATCCACATCCTTTCGTCTTTCCCTCTCCTTCCCTCTTTCCTGATGAAGCAACCGTGGGTTGCGAAAGCTTGAATTTTGTGTGTGTGTTTATATATATATGCATCTGGATAGTTATTGGACAATCAGTGCTTCCTTAGGCCTTGTATGTGTGTCTTTACATATATAATTCTGTCCTATTTGATAAAAAAAGAACTTGATATTCATTGTGAAAGTATACGGAATGTTCTGGAAGGACGTGTGTTGTCATAGTTATTGGTGGATTGTTGTCTCTGGCAAAGTTAAGTACATACACTATATTAAGCAACTAATCGGGAAATTGAAGTAATAAGTCCTTAGCAATAAATAACTAAAGGCTGCATGGATGTTAGCATGAAAAATTAACACTTCTAATTAGCAAAGTGGTAATCTAAAAATCCAGTAACAAAAGACCTCACTATCTTGAGTAACAGCTTAAAAGTTATTACCCAGCAATGTATTTTAAGTTGTTATTTAGTTTTATGTCATCCTCTGCAATTAATATTCTTTGTAATTACATATCTAATTAACTCTCCAATTGTTTACATCCCACAGTTCTCCAATTTCCAGAATTTGAGGCCTTATTTGTGCATTTTATGTATGTAATAGGATAAAGTATGACCTCTGTACTACCACTGAATATTAGTAACCAAATCCAAACTGTAATTGATTACGTTAACTAAAATAATACAAGAGACATTATTGTAATTAAAGTTCAGAATGATTTTCTTACGGAAAAGTAAAGATATTACTATAAAAGATTGCCATTCAATACTGTATTTTATACCTTATTCAGCTATTTCTTTATGTTTTGTAAATTTTAATTACAAAATTAATAATGCTATTTGGGAAGCTATTGCTAAAATTCTATATAAAGCGATGCAGTGATGCTGTGACAAATCAGTTTTGAAGTTACTCTTGGAAGTCAAAGAGATCAGTGAAGTCTGTCCTTGTTTTGTTTATATGATGAGTGTGCAGTTTGGATGTCAATTAATGTGAATAAATTTTGTGAAGCATGAAAATTTCGCATTCATTCATCAATGGACCAAGCAGAAGAAACTTAAGTTAAGTAACATTCAACATGTATTGTTACAAAGTGACATGAAAAAAATGATCTGCTACGAGAAATTACTGAATACATCAATGGAGACAAACATTTTATTGCACATGAAGACTGGAAATTGACACTAAAAAAAAATGAATAGGGGGGAAAAATAGCACGAAAACATGGATCAGGGGAAAGAAATGAAAAAAAAAAAAAAAAAGAAGCCACCTGGTAGTATTATGCACCGAGTACAATTTAATAATTCCATACACTTGATTTAATTATCATGAATGAAACATATTTGAAAAACACTTGCAGGCAAAGAAAGGTTTCAAACAGATTATATAACGGTAGGACAGATTTCAAAACACTGCAAAAAAATTCCAGTAACAGATGTTGACTCTGACAATAATTTAATGGTTACCAACTTGATTGAAACTAAAAAAATTCCAGACGGGTAGAAAATTGAGGAGACTGGACCTCAATAAACTGAAAGAACCACTGGTTGTTGAGAACTATGAAGGGAGTATTGGACAACATTTGCAGAAACGGGGGAATGGAATACAATACAAGGCAGTGAGTAGCTTCCAGAGATAAAATAGTGAAGGCAGCTGGGAAACAAATAAGCAAAAACACAAGGCCAGGCAGAAATCCTTGAGTAACACACGAGATGTTGAATGTAATCGACAAAAGGAGACAATATAAATATAAAGCAGGCAAAAGGGAAAACTGATGTCTAAAAAATGAGACTGACAGTGCAAAATTGCTAAGCAGGAGTGGCCAGACGAGGAATGCAAAGCTGTAAAGCATGCATGACAGAAAGATACAGGCTGCCTACAGGAAATTAAATAAACCTTTGTACAGAAGGAAAATTTCTCCTGAACATCAAAAATTCAAACACAAATTCAGTACTAAGCAAAGAAAGGAATGCATGGAGGTGGAAAGAATATATAGAACAGCTATACAAAGATAACCAAATAGAAGACAATATTATAGAAAGAGAAGATGGATTATACGAAAATGAGATGGGAGGTATGGAACTACAAGAATAATTTGACAGAACAGTGAAAGAACTGAAACAAGCTACCTGGAGTAGATGACTCAGAATCACTGAGTTCCTTGGGAAAATGCATAATGACAGGCAAAATATGCTCAGAAGTCAAGAAGACTGTAATAATATCAATTCCAAAGAAAGGAGGTACTGACAGATGTGAATATTACAGAACCAACATTTTAATAAGTCAGTGTTGCAAAATACCAGGCAATTCAAAAAAATATTTACAATTTGACAGCGCACGTTGGGCATGCAAAGAAGGAACACTAATCACACAGGAACTGGGTGTCAAACATCACAAGAGGGCACTAGTGTCACAACAGGGCATTGCCATACAAACACGGGTGGAGGGCATTGAGACATGGGTATCTATACATACCAATTAATGACTGAGATGGATTTGATTTATGGCATCACCATTTGCAATGGACGAGAAGCCATGCCACTGTATCGTGCACATGCCTCACATCGCAAATTTACTCTTAATGTATAGGTCAGAGACTATTTAATTGAGCTGTACTCTATCTGGAACCGACTTGATGGTCACATGTATCTTGTATTGCTGTGGGATGTCCTCCAGGACCTGATGAATAATGTTCCCATGCCTATTCATCACTGCGTTCAATTTCAGCACGAAGGAGCCCCGGCTCGTTTCAGCAGACAACTGAGGACACCATCAGCAGGTAATCTTTCCTGGCTGCTGGATTGATCCATCACGCTCACCCAATCTGCCCCCTGTGACTGTATCTGAATGGTCTTGTGTATGAAACAACTGTTACATCACTGGAGGGCTTAGTGGGTAGGATTGCTGCGGCAGCAGATTGTCTTTGAAATACACCAGGTATCTTCAACAGAGTGTGCTCTTCAACACATCGTCGATGTGAGGCGTGTCTTGATGCATCTGGACAAAACTTTGAACACCTCTTGTAGTGGGCATCCATTTGTAGCCTGAGAGTAAATAACTGCAATGTCATTTATTAGACCCGGATGGCCATTGCGACTGCCGGTTCCTATGCGATAACTAATCCTTGTTGTACGCCCAATGTGCAGTGTCAGTTTGTAAACATTTTTTTGAATAATCCTGTACTGACACAAACACCTTCAGAAGTTGACCTCAAGAAAGAAAGGTATGAACACGTTGTTCTTATGTCATGAGTCTGGATCTGAAGGTGCAGAAAGTGGTTGCTAAAGGTGGACAGCTAATGGCACAGATGACTCAGATTATGGAGTTAGTAATTACTTGCAGTCACTGCATGACACTGAAAGGAATCTATATGTCAGTCCCAAATACACTGACTCAAATGCAACCTGAAATAGTGCAAAGTGTTGCTCCAGAGCTGATCAAAGGTCAGTTTGCCATGTGCGGGCAATAAGTAATGTGGAGCAAAGACAGTAACACTCTACAGAGTATGCAGTTAAATACATCCAAACTTAAATGGGATGTCCATGCTGATGATTTCATTAGGAGTTTTAGTGGTATACTACCATTACTACAGGCTGATGTTGAAAGAATCTCTTTGTTGCTAATCATTTGAACAAAGATGCTTATAACTGAGGAGTGCAAAAAGACAAGAAAGAATGACATATGCTGAATTTGAGGCACCATTTTCGAGAAAGCAAAACACACGCAGGACTGCATTGTAGATGTGTTTGTAATAAAGGATATTCCACAGAGGCCTATGTACATTAACATAATTTTTGGAGAAGGAAATCGATAATAACTAGCACTTAGGTAATCCAATTGGGGAAGACCAAATAATCTATCATGAACACAAACTTCCAGGGGATACCCTTATCACTGGCCTTCAGAAGGTTCCAGAGGTAACAATTTGCATTAACAAGTGGGCATTAATGCTTGGGCCGACGCAGGAGAGGCAGTTCAGCCGATGATTAAGGCCAGGGTGCAGTCAGTGACAAGGAAAGTTTAACTTGTTGAAGAAGTATCTGCAGTGTTAAGATTTTGAAAAGTAAAGTGAAGGGAGGAAGAAGTTATGTCAATATATTTGCAAAGAATCAAAAATTATAAGTGAAAAAGAGATCACAGATTATTATATGTGTGGCACATTAATGCCCTTTGGAAGTTTTAATATTATAAAGGTGACTGACTGTCAGTAGTATCGGATATTGGAATAAGCTATATTGTGAGCTAGTGAGTCAGTTTAATTCTTCTTAACATAATTTTCAAGTTAAACTTCTCATTGTTGCCAGATGGAATGAGTGCTGTGAGACTGTGTGAGAAACAATAGGAACCATTTACTTGTCTCAAGACTTAATAAACTGTGTTTCCATTAAGCAATTTTTTTATCATTACAGAAATAGCGTAACATGTTGCTTCCTATAAACATAAGTAGCAGTGTGTTGGTCAGTTCAGGCACACAGTATAATTCAATAACCGTCTACACACCTGGAAGTAATTCTCATCTATTTTCTTTCATTAGTCCAACAGCCAAGTGAATTATTCAATAAACAACAGGGGGTGGTTGCAATGTGAAGCAATAATTATCTTAGAAGATAGACTGATGATATAGCATTTGCAGATTTTGGGAAAGATTTTGACAATGTTAACTGGAATGAATAACAACAAAAGTAAAACAAAGATAATGGAGTGCAACTGAATTACACCTGGTGATGCTGAGGGGATAAGCTTAGGAAATGAGTACCTAAAAGTAATAGATTATTATCTAGACATCAAAGTAACAGATGATGGCCAATGTAGAGGGGTAAAAAATGCAGACTGGCACTAACAACAAACAAGTTTCTGAGAAAGTGAATTTTGTTAAAACTGGATATAAATTTAAGTGTTAGGATATCTTTTGTGAAGGTAGTTGTATGAATTGTAGCTTTGTCCAAAGAGCACTGTGGACGATACACAATTCAGATAAGAAGAGGATAAAAGCTTCTGAAATATAGTACCACCTAAGAATAACTAATGAAGAGGTACTTAATTGAATTGGGGAAAAAGAAATTTATGGCACAACTTGAGTAAAAGAGGGGCTAGGCTGATAAAAAACACACTAAGGCATCATGGAATATTTCATTTAGTAATGGCTGGAAATGTGTGAGGTAAAAGTTACTAAGACTTGAGTACAGCAACATCGTCCAAATAGATATAGAGTGCAGTGGTTAAACAGAGATGAAGTGACTCACAAAGGGTAGAACAGCATGCAGAGTTTCATCAGACCAGTTCCAAAGATGATGACGATGACAACAACAACATTATAAAATGGTAATTATGAAGACAGAGTTTCAGAGAGAGGAAAAAAATGAATAAATTAATGGTTTATTTGTGCAAGTATTGCTGGCATAAGAAAGAAGTGGTGGTAAATTTGCAGGTCAGTACACGCCTTTAATTTTACACAAAAGCTGAATTCTTAATTACATCACAAATAAAATTTCCCCAGATGTACAAGAAACAGTCAACATTCACACCAAGTCAAGCATAAATTGACGAATTTGAGAAGCTCAGTGCTAGGACATTTAAAAACTGAATGATCATTTAGTTTTATAGCAAGGCATATGAGCATGTCATAATTTAACTAAATGATATGTATTTGATATACTACTCACCTTTGGTGGAGGAGGATTTTCTGATTTTTTCTTTGGTCTTTCTGTATCACTAATATCTTGACAACATATTCGCTGCTTTGACTTTCGTAATCTGTTTGCACAGTTCTTTAAGACATTGCCTGATCTTATATCTCTAACAACTGGACATGGTTCCTTGTAAGGCAATTTTAGTAGTGTGTCACATTGTTTGTTCTTTTCCACATCCACTGCACTTTCATTTCTGCTTTCCTTGAAACAAGGTTCAGGTTCTAATACAATATTCTGTACAGCATATTCCGTACATAAGCCAACCTCTTTACTACCCTTTCCTTCTTGATTCTGTTTGCTGCAATTGGATGAATTCTTTTTGCCCTGACAATGAAGGAGGTTATTTTTCTTATTCAAAACATTTTGTTTCCTTTTGGTTTGTAAACGCTGCTTTCTCTGATGTATCATTATTCTATCATTGTCTCTAATATTAACTGAAGTCACCCTTGGTTCTTTCTTGCATTGATTATTCTTTCGTAATAATCGTGCATCTGATGTGCTACGGAGGAGGTATTTTCTTCCATGTGGCAGGCATCTGTAGTGATATTTGTTTGTTATTTTTTCATATGTTTTCTTTGATATTTTACCAGACCTACACATCTTATTTTGTACTTCAGCAACTATTAATTTACGCTTACATGTAAGAAGTTTTCTTTGATTAATGCTAGATCTGCGTGTGTCCTTCATGCAATTTTCCAAATTTTGTACAGTTTGCATGTGACCACGTTCACTTATTTTGTGGGAAAAATTACTTTTACTCAGTGGATTTTCTGTGGAATCCTCACAGTTTGTACAATGGTATGACTTGTTTCCATTTACTGTATTACAGTTGTTTTCTACAGGCTGCCTGGGAGTGCATATTATATCATCAGTTTTATGAACAGGTGTAAAATCCTGAAAGAACAACAAAAAAATTATTCAGACATACAGTTACAGCATCACACTGAAGTTAGAGGATGAATAAAGGTAGCCAATTTACATTATTTTAATTTTAGCAAAAAGATAAAAAACTGCAATCTTGAATGAATTTGTGTGTCACAATTTCACTAACTATTAGCAAAAGATATTTATAAAATATATGCTACGTGTTGGGAAGCTTATGTTTCCTGTTGGTTGACTAAATTTTTTGCAATGTTGATTCACTCAATCTGCTCACAGAACAGTCTATACATGCAAGACAGCCAAAGAGATATTCCTAATACTGAGCTGAAAGCCTGGGTGTAGCATTAAAAGAAAAGAAAAAAAACAATCCTACACATTCTACTGCAGCTGTGACACAATGGGAGAAAATAAATAAATACAAGGAAAAAAATGACAAAAGTAGTAGCTTTGAGATAGAGAGCTTCTTTCATGTGCCAGAGTAGTGAATAGGGTTAGAGGAAACAGTATTATGAAAGAATAACCAGAAAAGTTACCCAGAATATTTTGTCAATGCAAAACATTAGAACAAAATAATGGAGAAACCAACACTAAAATGTCATCAACAAATTATAGTTGTAGACCTGGGAAATTGGGTGAGATACGGAGGGTAACTGATATGCCAGAGATAACAGAATGAGGGTGTAAGATCAACAGACAATTGAGACAAAGACGATGTAAAACAGAAATGAATGTAATAGAGGAGAAATGCCCAGAGGAAGGAAATGCCACAATAAGATACAGAAACATGAAAGTGATAGATGAAATTTGAAAATACGTAAGTATATAAATGTAGGAAAAGAGTGGAAGCACTATCACAGAAATGAAGAAGTAAGTTTGGGGAGAGATGTATGTGAAAATAAGGTAGTGAAGAACAAGTAGGAGAAGAAGGATGACTGCATCAGGCAAAATGGCTGCTTAATGACAAAAACATTCTGTAGAGGAAGTTCCCTCCTGCATATTTCTGCTCTGAGGAATAAACCAATTAACATACCTGGCAAAACAGATACCAAGGTCAGAATTATTATTTTTTTAAACATGCTGATGACAGTATTTTGTTAGTTACTAGTAAAGCCACAGAGACAGTGCCAATTTATCCCCCCCCCCCCCCAAAAAAAAAAACAGAAAACAAACAAAACCTGAATAACATTTCCATGGGTGAAGCTTGTGTAGTACGCATTTCTACTGATAGGGCATGTATAGTGCAACTCATTGCCAGTTCAGTGCCACCTGTGTTGTCGACTTGGCTTGTTCTGTTCATCTACAGTGATTGTTTTTGCTAGTGCTGTTTTGTTCTAGTTTTGTTTTCTATGATTGCAAGTTGTTGTACAGCTGTGAAATTTTGTTTTCTACTGTTTTAATGCTGTAAACAGCTTACATAGATGACAATATGGGAAAAACTCATGTGTACAAGTGGTTTGCTCGATTTAAAAATGGTGACATGTCGACGAACCTCGTTCTGTGTACGTCCACCAAATGCATGAAACAATGAAAATATTGAAAAAATTTGAGATATTGTGCTCACAGACTGTCTACAGACAACTGATCAACTGTCAGAAATTATTGGGTTATCTTGGAGCTCAGTTCAGCATATTTTAACAGAAGATTTGGGAAAGAAAAAGATTGCTGCCAAGTTTGTTCCTCGAGTTCTGAGTGACAATAAAAAGGAATGCTGAGTTGAAACATGTCCTTATTTGCAACAATAGCTTGAAACTCATCCACATTTTCTGGCAGAGGTCATTACTGGTGATGATTTAAGGTGCTATGATTGCCGGAAAAATGTCATGAAGTCCAATCAAACATCAAAACAATGCTGATTTGCTTCTTTGATACCAAGGGTGTAGTTCATTCAGAGTTTGTTACTCCCAGATCGGACCATTGATCAAACCTTTTATTAGGAAGTTTTAAGAAGATTGCACAGCAGTGTTCATCAAAAAAGACTGGATTTGTGGCAGACAGGAGACTGGTTCTTCTGCCAAAGTGCGCCTGCGCACAAAGCCATATCTATTAGATAGTTTTTGGCTAAAAATGGCATGGTTCTGCTCTCCCATGCTCCTTACTCGCCTGACCTGGCTCCACGTAACTTTTTCTTGTTTCCATGCATGAAAAGGGACATGAAAGGACACTAGTTTGACAACACTGAAGAATTCAAGAAAAAAAGAGGGAGGAGCTGTCAGCCATTTCTACGTCACAAAAAGCTGAATACTGGAAGTCACATGTCAGTGAGCAGATAACATTTGATCATACAGAAATGTTTCTCCTTTGATGAAGCAGATATCACCACTGACAAAGCTATAGTAGTTGATAGAAGGAGGTGGCAGTTGTTTAGCGATGGTATTCGCATCATTACGAATTATACACCAGGGAAAATTTCTAAGAAAGGGAAAAGTCTATTCAGGATATTGTAGAGTTTGTGACTTTTGTAACCCTCATTTTATGGCCAACAAACAAGTGTTAAACACAAAATTAGAATTCTGTAACAACACACTGAATTGTCTGTTAGTCCAAAAAACCAAACAATGGCAGTACCTCATTGAAATTAATACATGCACAAGTACAAATACTTTTTTGGGTACACATACGGAAATTATAGCATTAAGTATAGTCTTACAGTGGTGGAAACCACACAATCATCAAATACATGCACTGCACTGAAATGTTATACAAGCTTATGGAGTGCTGATAATAGGCCATCACTCCTGTCACACAGTAAATCAGAAAGTACAACCATCACTATCCAAACACAACTGTAGTCCAGTCTAGCAAACCGCAGAGTGCCTGTAGCTCTCCTTGTAGAGGCACTGAAAGATAATAGCACGTAGTGATGGAAGAACTAAGAGTGAGACAGCTGCCAGATGGTCTTATATTGGCTCTCTCTAATATTTCATGTGACTGGCCTGTGAGATCAGTGGCTTCCCTGCTGTAGGTGCCTTCACAGGACATCAGTCACTCGGAAAAATGTCTTGAGTTAGTGAGGCATTACATATATCAGATAAGACTGGGCTTATTATATGTGAACAAATCTTTAGTACTCTATTTGAAACACCATCAAAACCAGATGAGCTCCTGTTTTTGAGAGAATGTATAATTTTCTTAATTTTAGAAGTAGAAGTTTGTGATATATTCATATGATAGATTTTTATGACAGTTACTTTTGCCACATACTGTTGTGATTTCTCAGTTTTAATGTTTATCCCTATGCTTTCTGATACATTTAAAGAGACCTGTACATCATACGGGGAAAAAATGGAAACTCTGCTTCTTATTTAATAAAATTCTGTGATTCTTCCTGATACTAAAGATATATGTTTTATATTACCTCATAATTTTCCTGTTTACGTGCCTCCATAAAGCATTTGTGGAAACTGGTTTTAAAATGCTTAGCTGTCACACAAAATCTTGCTAAAATATGCCATTATTTAACTAGGGTGCTTATATTTCAACAGCAATTTGCTCGTGTAATATCTTTGAAGAAGGTATTTACTGTACTGTGAGTGTACTGTGAGCATGAATTTATTGCAACTGATGAACCTGTCAATAGAAGTAGTTTACTTCTGTGGGACCTTTTTTTCCTTGCATTTGTGTTGTGACTGTTTTAGGCATATTTTAATGATTTTTCAATACCAAAAGAGACGAGAAAAGATATATGGGTAACTCTGTTTCACAGAATATTAAGTGATCAACATCCACAACATGGTCTCTGCCCAAAAGGGAATACTTCATATGCACACCCCTCGCCAAAAAATGTTATGGCAGAACTGAAGCCTTATATAAAGGTCTTTCAGATTCTAAACTCCTTAAAAATGTGTACATGGCAAAACACAGGACCCAAATGAAAGTTTCAATAGCTGAATTTGGGACTGGAAGTCAAAAACTTGTTGGAATGTCAGCTTTTCTGATTGATGTGATGAATGTCATAATATGCTTTAACGGAAGAGTAACAAGCAGTTAAAAAACCATGAGCAGACTAGGTATCAAGACTGGAAACAACATGAAAAATGGTCATCTAAGAATGGACAGGCAATGTGCCACTGAAGAAGAAAAAACTGCCAAATGCATTACAAACAAGGCCAGAATAACAACGAAAAGAAAGAAAACTTAACAATTTGAAACAGACTCTCAGAATCAACAAGAATATGGAGTTGGGATGTTTTGACATGTTGTCATTGAGGAAAAAATCACATGCAAATCTTTAGTCCCAATTTCCAGTAATCAGCATTTTTGCTTAGGTTTTGCTACCTCTTCCAATACTAAAGCTACAAAAACAAAATTTTGTATGAATACTAATACAGTGTTTACCTACATAGTGAACCAGATTATTCAACAATGTACTAAACACTTTAAGCTGGAGCATATCTTATGTTCTTAAATTATTATGAGGAAAAAAACTGACTTACAATAATTTAAATAAGCAAAACAATAAATTGATATATATTCCTGATTTATTCTTTTAATATGTTAATAATTAAAAGAATAAAATTTGTTTTTATCTCTTATTTTGAACAGTGTGGAAGTACAGTGTATATAAGGAAAAATTACACGTAATTCATTATGTAAGCTAAAAATTAATTTTTTCTCTATTATGATTTCCACAATATGTTAATTGTTCTCACATACAGGTCACAATATACTAATAGGCTATTTTCCTATGTTAAAAATATGGTTCATATTGATGTTATTCTGATTGATTATAACAGTTAAATAGTGATGTAAATAAAATAGAAAGAAACTTCCACATGGGAAAAATATATTAAAAACAAAGATTCCAAGACTTACCAAGCAGGAAAGCGCCGGTAGACAGGCACAAAAAATAAAACACACAAACACACACACAGAATTTCTAGCTTTCGCAACCGACGGTTGCTTCTCCAGGAAAGAGGGAAGGAGAGGGAAAGACGAAACCCACATCCTTTCGTCTTTCCCTCTCCTTCCCTCTTTCCTGAAGAAGCAACCGTCGGTTGCGAAACCTAGAAATTCTGTGTGTGTGTTTGTGTGTTTTATTAATTGTGCCTGTCTACCGGCGCTTTCCCGCTTGGTAAGTCTTGGAATCATTGTTTTTAATATAACAGTTAAATAGCATTTATGGTCAATATTCTCAAAAAATATCTGTTATTTTTGTATAATTAAATATAAAAATTTGGTTGTATGATCAAGAACACTCTGTTACTGGGTGACACTGTGGTGACAAAGACTAGGAGTAACATGAAGCTACACGTGTTTTGTAAAAGGACAATTAGTTGAGGTGACAAGGTTTTTATGTACTTTTTCTGCAAACAGCTTAGCTATTTAGTGATGGAACATGCAATTACAACTTTTAGGTAACAACAGAAAGGAATTTTGTGAACAATGACAGTGGAAGCCCTGTGAAAGTTGATGCATTTATGCTCCACTCATTTAGAGCAACAATATGTGCAATGAAGAACATTCTTTCCCCTGTTCTCTGCAACACCATTACACTAGCTTAAAACTATGGAACTACAGAACTATTGCAAATGGGTCCATATATTACAACTAGATTGTGACTATCAGTCATTATGATGATGATTATGATAATGATGATGATGATGATGTCCCACACTCTGAGGAGCATAGGGGACAATGCGGGAGACCCGCACCATCGACTAGGCAGGGTCCTAGCGGAGGTAGTTTGCCACTGCCTTCCTCTGATCAGTCATGAGCTATGACCCAAAGCAACTAAAATTATTCTTGGCAAATCTTAGTGCTGATGTCCTCTGCAGGAAACACTCAGCAGAGATATGCTCCCAGCAGACACCCAGTGGTGCAACAATAGCACATCTGACTGCAGATACAGAAGTCACACATTCAAATCCTGGAAGGGTCATATATTTTTGAAAGTTTTACACAAAATACGAAAATAGTATTCGCAAGAACTGATTGTAGCAGTTCTTTCAATTGTGGGATGTGTTACATATAACTTCACATTGATCTCAGTCTGAGAAATGGACAACAGACAATTCACTTTTTTGGAAAACGTTGCTACCATTGAAGGTATCACCATAATCCCACAGAAAATGAAGTGTAGGGCGATGAGGTTCTCTGTATGGAAAGATATAAAGCATGTACAACATGCAGGTAACACAAATTTGAGGGCTGTGACAATTATGAGTGTAAACTATTGCCAACGTCTGAAGCAGACTTACTTCATCTATATGTTAGACGATGAAACTTCAAAAATTTAAACAAGGAGTTGAGCTGACAGTGCAAAGATAAACATTGTTTCTAATAAAGTAAAAAGTATGTGGTCATATTAACCAGAAAATATCTCTTTGAATGTAATGTGTGTGAACAACAACTAATGTGAAAACAGCAAGGAAAAAAATAATATTTGGTTGTTGATTGGTGTGATGAAGTTTCGCAACTGTGATTTGATTTTCATACAAGAGAACTGTTGTTTTACAAATAAGTTAAAATATTCTTCTGGGTTGGATCTGAACAAACAATGTATGGACATAGCCTTATAAAATTCAACACACTACTGCTCTAACAAATGAGCTATTGAATAATTTATGTGAAGTTGGGTAAAATGACACTAAATGATGTTATCCTTCATTGTAACAATACAAAGAGCACAACTTGGAGGCAAATTAATGTTAACTTTACAGTGCAACACATCTTTTATTAAGTTAGTGAGCTTGTGCTTGAATGTGGTGGTAAATTGTCAGACAATGTAACTACATTTCAGGCATTTTCTCAGTTTCAGGAACACTTAAAAAAACAACTTTTAATAAGTTTTTATAGATGTATGTGCATAGTAAGGTACTATAAATAATTTGTAACCCATGTTCCAAAAAGTAAATTCCAAAACAAAACATTACTGTGAATTAGCATTAAGACAGGAGCAGCTAGATAGCTAGCCAGGAATGTCACAGGCATCATATGACTCAAATGGAGCATTTTAGTGGGCTTTCAAATTATTTGAATTTCATTTCCATTTTTATAAAGGAATACTGAAATTCAAGACGAAAAAATCTTGTTAGGAGCATAAGATGACATTATTAATAATTTAACACAATTTCCAGAAAACTATCAAATACCCTATTATTTGCTTACAGTTTCAATTCTACATCTTTTTGAGTTTTCGTGTTATTATATTTCAAAATACAAACAAAAAATACACCACGATGTCCATGTACCCTTAAAATATGATTATAAAACATATATGCTATATGTGAGTCATTATTTATTGCCCTTCCACTACATTCCATATAGCCTTAAGTCTGTTGTCGGAATTACTGATTTCTGAATTTATGTGCATGTTCCTTGATTTTTTAAAAATCTTTCTTAGTAATTATGAGTAGTTTTTGTAGTGTACAACTACTAAAGGATCTCTACTTGTTCATGTTGACAGATACATTTCCCTTTTCCTTCACACGATAATTTAATCCCAAGGATGTGGGTTGCAGTGGGTTCTGGGAGATGAAGAAGCTTGCACAGGATAGAGTAGCATGGAGAGGTGCATCAAACCAGTCTCAGGACTGAAGACCACAACAACAACAACAACAGTGATCCATGTTTTTTTTTTTTTTTTTTTTTTTTTTTTTTTTTTTTTTTTTTTGCCCCCCTCCCACATGGCTGTTTAATGTCCTTTCTGATTAGCTAATGCAGAAACCTATTTTCAAATAATGATATGTATTTATCATGGAAGAGATTGAATTTTATGTTAGCATTTGCTTCATTACAAATTTCACCCAGCCCATCTCCTGTCAACTATTCTTAAAAACATCTGTCCTGGAATCATTAGTTACCCTGATTTATTTCCACTGATGAGTATCCATACAATACAGCACTGTCTTATTTACTCTCAACAGTTGTCCATCATGACCAGAGAGAGCATTTGCTACTAGGTAAACAGTTATGTTTTGGCTTCGAGTTTTACCAAAGAAAACATTACCAATTAGGATCCTACTGTCTTTATCCACCCTTGTCAGAAAGTTAGTTACCAAGATCAAATTGTACCATCAAAATAAGGTTTCCAGACCACTTTTTTCCATCAGAATCCTCGAGAAAACCTACGTTGAAGTCACCACACACAATTAACTGCTAGCCTGCAGCCTGACAGAAAGCACAGTAAGGAATCTTGATTCCCCAAAAGACAGTCCAAAAATTTCCAGTGACCTTTTTTCAGTATTAATTCATAAGCACACCCTTTTATGTGCTAATCACTACAAGATCTACTTGACTTCATGTACCTAAACTTGTGTTCTATCTCAATAGATGTAACAACTCATTCTTTTCCTGTAGTAGTGCTGCATGACTAAGGTGCTAGAGTGTAATATTTTATACTTAACTTATCTAGCTCTGCGGCTATGTGATGCTCATATAGGCACAGACTGTCTATCTCTTCAGAGATATCTAAATTTTCCAAACAAACAAGACACTCTCCTACCTTATAATTCAATCCTCTAATATTTTGGTGAAATAAGCTAACCTCACTTTTCTGTGCATTCTTAACCCTCAAGTGGATGTGCCTATGTACAAAATGCACCAACCACAAATAACATTTGTCTTGCATCATTCCACTGTTTTACAATTGTGAGCCCATTCTATTCCTTCATTACTGTTTCAGCTAACACAGCTATAAGTTGTGTTGTCATACGCCCAAGGCAGCAGTTGTGAGATAAAAATAAACAGCAAGCTAGGTGATAAAAAATGTATGATTCATGCAAGAAAATGTCTCAGATTACATGTGAGCAGCACAATTCCACAATAAGACAGTTGTTTACGAGATAATTAGTAAACAAGTAAGTGGTTATCTGGCAACCGATGCAAGTGAGCTGTTTTTTGTTTCGAGTGGCTGATTACAGTTGGGTAACACTTGTACATGGGAACAGAGTGGTATAACGACAGTTTATTTTATTACTGTTTAATTAAAGTGTGATTTACCTCATATAATTTAAGTTTATGAAAAGCAGTATGTCCACTCGAGGACTCAGGATTCTGTGGGCATCTTCTGTTATTTTGACTTCTTTCAAAACAGTGTGCCTCAATCCCGATGCTAACCTAAAAAATGTGCCTCTCTGTCACCAATAACCACGGGGATCTTACTTTGTGTGGTGGTGGCCTCTCATATATTATATGCAATAAACTCAAACAACCCATCATTCCCTCTCTCATTCAGGTGTAGGCCTTGTCTAGTATAATCCCACCTCACAATTGTAACAACAGGCACTGCAAACACAAGACACACATGAGATTTCATTTCAGTCAACAGCAGCCCACTCAACTCGGTGTCCACATGACTCACAGAAATGTTAAAGTAAAGCTGATCATGGGGTTGCAGTATCTCCACAAAATTCACATTTGTACATGTAGCTGCTATTCCCATTTCATCCAGGCCACCATTCCTAACCTCCCCCCCATGAACCACGGACCTTGCTGCTGGTGGGGAGGCTTGCATGCCTCAGCGATACAGATAGCCGTACCGTAGGTGCAACCACAACGCAGGGGTATCTGTTGAGAGGCCAGACAAATGTGTGGTTCCTGAAGAGAGGCAGCAGCCTTTTCAGTAGTTGCAAGGGCAACAGTCTGGATGATTGACTGACCTGGCCTTGTAACAATAACCAAAACGGCCTTGCTGTGCTGGTACTGCGAACGGCTGAAAGCAAGGGGAAAACTACGGCCGTAATTTTTACCGAGGGCATGCAGCTTTACTGTATGATTAAATGATGATGGCGTCCTCTTGGGTAAAATATTCCGGAGGTAAAATAGTCCCCCATTCGGATCTATGGGCGGAGACTACTCACGAGGGTGTCGTTATCAGGAGAAAGAAAACTGGCGTTCTACAGATAGGAGCGTGGAATGTCAGATCCCTCAATCAGGCAGGTAGGTTAGAAAATTTAAAAAGTGAAATGGATAGGTTAAAGTTAGATATAGTGGGAATTAGTGAAGTTCGGTGGAAGGAGGAACAAGACTTCTGGTCAGGTGACTACAGGGTTATAAACACAAAATCAAATAGGGGTAATGCAGGAGTAGGTTTAATGATGAATAGGAAAATAGGAATGCGGGTAAGCTACTACAAACAGCATAGTGAACGCATTATTGTGGCCAAGATAGATACGAAGCCCACACCTACTACAGTAACACAAGTTTATATGCCAACTAGCTCTGCAGATGACGAAGAAATTGAAGAAATGTATGATGAAATAAAAGAAATTATTCAGATAGTGAAGGGTGACGAAAATTTAATAGTCATGGGTGACTGGAATTCGGTTGTAGGAAAAGGGAGAGAAGGAAACGTAGTAGGTGAATATGGATTGGGGGAGAGAAATGAAAGAGGAAGCCGCCTGGTAGAATTTTGCACAGAGCATAACTTATTCATGGCTAACACTTGGTTTAAGAATCATGAAAAAAGGTTGTATACATGGAAGAACCCTGGAGATACTAAAAGGTATCAGAGAGATTTTATAACGGTAAGACAGAGATTTAGGAACCAGGTTTTAAATTGTAAGACATTTCCAGGGGCAGATGTGGACTCTGACCACAATCTATTGGTTATGACCTGTAGATTAAAACTGAAGAAACTACAAAAAGGTGGGAAATTAGAGATGGGACCTGGATAAACTGAAAGAACCAGAGGTTGTACAGAGTTTCAGGGAGAGCATAAGGGAACAATTGACAGGAATGGGGGAAAGAAATACAGCAGAAGAAGAATGGGGAGCTTTGAGAGATGAACTAGTGAAGGCAGCAGAGTATCAAGTAGGTAAAAAGACGAGGGCTAGTAGAAATCCTTGGGTAACAGAAGAAATATTAAATTTAATTGATGAATGGAGAAAATATAAAAATGCAGTAAATGAAGCAGGCAAAAAGGAATGCAAACGTCTCAAAAATGAGATCGACAGGAAGTGCAAAATGGCTAAGCAGGGATGGCTAGAGGACAAATGTAAGGATGTAGAGGCTTATATCACTAGAGGGAAGATAGATACTGCCTACAGGAAAATTAAAGAGACCTTTGGAGAAAAGAGAACCACTTGCATGAATATCAAGAGCTCAGATGGAAACCCAGTTCTAAGCAAAGAAGGGAAAGCAGAAAGGTGGAAGGAGTATACAGAGGGTCTATACAAGGGCGATGTACTTGAGGACAATATTATGGAAATGGAGGAGGATGTGGATGAGGATGAGATGGGAGATACGATACTGCGTGAAGAGTTTGACAGAGCATTGAAAGACCTGAGTCGAAACAAGGCACCCGGAGTAGACAACATTCCATTGGAACTACTGACGGCCTTGGGAGAGGCAGTCATGACAAAACTCTACCGTGTGGTGAGCAAGGTGTATGAAACAGGCGAAATACCCTCAGACTTCAAGAAGAATATAATAATTCCAATCCCAAAGAAAGCAGGTGTTAACAAATGTGAAAATTACCGAACAATCAGTCTAATAAGCCACAGCTGCAAAATACTAACACGAATTCTTTACAGACGCATGGAAAAACTAGTAGAAGCCGACCTCGGGGAGGATCAGTTTGGATTCCGTAGAAATACTGGAACGCATGAGGCAATACTGACCTTACGACTTATCTTAGAAGAAAGAATAAGGAAAGGCAAACCTACGTTTATAGCATTTGTAGACTTAGAGAAAGCTTTTGACAATGTTGACTGGAATACTCTCTTTCAAATTCTAAAGGTGGCAGGGGTAAAATACAGGGAGCGAAAGGCTATTTACAATTTGTACAAAAACCAGATGGCAGTTATAAGAGTCGAGGGACACGAAAGGGAAGCAGTTGTTGGGAAGGGAGTAAGACAGGGTTGTAGCCTCTCCCCAATGTTATTAAATCTGTATATTGAGCAAGCAGTAATGGAAACGAAAGAAAAATTCGGAGTAGGTATTAAAATCCAGGGAGAAGAAATAAAAATGTTGAGGTTCGCCGATGACATTGTAATTCTGTCAGAGACAGCAAAGGACTTGGAAGAGCAGTTGAACGGAATGGACAGTGTCTTGAAAGGAGAGTATAAGATGAACATCAACAAAAGCAAAACGAGGATAATGGAATGTAGTCAAATTAAGTCGGGTGATGCTGAGAGAATTAGATTAGGAAATGAGACAATTAAAGTAGTAAAGGAGTTTTGTTATTTGGGGAGCAAAATAACTGATGGTGGTCGAAGTAGAGAGAATATAAAATGTAGACTGGCAATGGCAAGGAAAGCGTTTCTGAAGAAGAGAAATTTGTTAACATCGAGTATAGATTTAAGTGTCAGGAAGTCTTTTCTGAAAGTATTTGTATGGAGTGTAGCCATGTATGGAAGTGAAACATGGACAATAAATAGTTTGGACAAGAAGAGAATAGAAGCTTTCGAAATGTGGTGCTACAGAAGAATGCTGAAGATTAAATGGGTAGATCATAACTAACGAGGAGGTATTGAATAGGATTGCGGAGAAGAGAAGTTTGTGGCACAACTTGACCAGAAGAAGGGATCGATTGGTAGGACATGTTCTGAGGCATCAAGGCATCACCAATTTAGTACTGGAGGGCAGCGTGGAGGGTAAAAATCGTAGAGGGAGACCAAGAGATGAATACACTAAGCAGATTCAGAAGGATGTAGGTTGCAGTAGGTACTGGGAGATGAAGATGCTTGCACAGGATAGAGTGGCATGGAGAGCTGCATCAAACCAGTCTCAGGACTGAAGACCACAACAACAACATCAACCATTCCTAATGTGTTCTGCACCATTTGGCCTCCACCATTCCCATGGCTATTACCTAGCAGCAAGACGCTTTTCTTCCTATTCTCTTTTGTTATGGCCCTAAACTGAGTTTCTTTGCTAGAAGTCTCCTGCACACTACTGTCACCTACAGCTGGATAAGGTTCTTCCCCTTCTACTTCAGGTAACAACATTAAGTTTACTTGACCCTGTAAGCTCCAATGTAGATGAAGTTGAGAAGCTATTGCCCCTTCACCCACTACTTGTTACCTTTACTCAGTTTCCACAGTCTTTTTGCTCTGTCAACATACCTAGCTCAACTTTTGCATGTTCTAATAGAGCCTGAAGGGCACAAACCTTTGTCTCCTATTCAGTGATCCTCTTGTCTATCTTGCAGAGCCTACAGTTCCATGGGATAGTCTGGCTGAGTTCCCCATTTGATTCTCCACTACAGTCACCTAACTGAAAATCCAACCCACAATCTACACATGCCACTCCCTCTTCGACTATCCTGACAATATCCACGTTAGGCATTCATTGCAACACAGATTACATGCTTCAAATAGAATTAAATCACTTAACACATTTGACACTACAAGATTTATCGTTATTTATGAGCCACAAAAATTAGGCCTACAAATTAGTGTTTCAGGTGTATGCTGTAACATAAAAAGTTAGTATTTCCACTTAGAAGAATTCAGCATTCTCTTAACTGTAGTAGAAGAGCTTCTGAAGTTTGGAAGGTGGGATGCGAGGTACTGGCAGAACTGAAGCTGTGGGGACAGGTCACGAGTCGTTCTTGGGTAGTTATCCGAGTTTAAATTGCTATTTATCCCCCTATCTTTGTTTCAAAAGGGTGGTCCGCACCTATGAACCAGGCCGCAGCTTAAATACACCAGCTCTCACAAACTTTATAAAACCAAAGATACCAACCCTATGGGTGGCCCTAGTTTTGTTTCCCTTTCACACTTCAGCATCTGCAAACTACAAAATATAAGGCACTTATTACTGTCAATTGGAAAGGAATTGATGACTGCTTTACTGAAGATGAGTATTCATAAACTGAATTTCAGTAAACCATGGACAACTTAAGAAAAGCTTCCCTTTAACATACCTGGAGAATTACAGAAAAAGATAAGTTTTGACGGATATTTTACCCTGACTTAAGTGTAACCCAAGAACATATTCAACAATATACTGCCTTTGAAAGCAATTTTTTTATTTGAATTCAACTAATTTTCACTTTAGTCAGTCTTATTTTGGAGCATTATATAAAACATGTGGTACAGTTGTATGGCCTCTTGCATTATTAAATCCTCTTCAACAACATAAGAAAAAGGTAGATTGCTACTCACCATAACGATAGGACGCTGAGTTGCAGACAGACACAACAAAAAGACACTCACATCTACTTACAAAAGACACTGCCATCTCTGGCAGCCAAGACCAGCTTTCCAATCCAAGCTGCTGGATATGGTGGTCAAGTATACATGAGGTGTGCTTGCTTGTGTTTGTGGGTTTCTTTTTCTAAAGAAGGTTTCGGCTGAAAGCTAATGTGTAAATGTCTTTTTGTTGTACCCATCTGCAACTCAATGGGTCATCTTTATGGATAGTAGCAATCTGTTTTTTCCTTATATTGATATTCCAAACTGTAGATTCTGTTGTGTGATAAGCCCAATTCAAGTAATTCACATTCATTTACCCATTACTCTTTCTTTATATTTATAACAAGTTCGTGACCCACTTCATCTTATTCTTTCTCAAAATTCTTTCATAATTTTCTATTTATTGTTATAATTCTCTGTACACTTTGTGACTGGTGGAATAGGACTAGAAATTATATGAGAACTAGGCCATGTTTCACCTTAAATTTGATGTGACGTAATTCAGTAGATACCTCCTAATCACTGGTATGTTTATTAGAGCATACTTTTTTTAATTCCTTCCATAAAATGTTTGCTCTGTGTAGTAATGGCTGTTTTCTTTTATCATTGACATTTCAAGAGCTACACGTAAAATATAAATTCCCAATGGTACAGCTGCTTTAACATTGTTGTTGTTGATGCAGTGATACCTCAACAGTTTCAGTTTCACTATCACTACCAACAGCACCACCACCATGATTATTATTATTATTATTATTATTATTATTATTATTATTATTATTATTATTTTAATTTTTATAACTATTGTTTTTATACATACCAAATTTTTGCTGATCAATTGTAATTGACTGTTTATCAAATGTGCTGCCTCTACTTCTTTTCGCTCCACATTTTTGCCTGTAACAAGAAGAAAACTAATAATCACAATATTACAAAATTTCAGAAAATTTATTGGCAAGGCATGGCAGCAACAGCCACCAAGGAACTGATGGAACATGTAATTACTACATAGCAATAGTTAAATTAAGTTTCTCTAAAAACTGATCAGCAAATATGGGTAGCTAATTTCAGTTACTATACCAGTGATGTCAGCCACATGGAACTGAGTTGATCATTGTGTAATGTGGAATTCCAATCAGAACAAAGCAAATATTGTTTTTAACTGGCTGTGTGAAAAAGCTTAATTATCTTAAAAGAATCTGCTGGCATGGATTAAGTTCATCCACTTTAAGAGAAAGCAGTACTGGCCTCTGACAGGCTGAAAGTCTGAAGATGCAACTTCCACAGAAAATAAGATTTGATTCTTTTAATATTCAATAAATTAATAATATACTGATTGATGTGGTAAATGCAATGGTAAATTATGAATTATATTTGAGTCAAGAATTACTTATGAAAGTTGTAATTTTCACTGAAATATAAAGCAAAGAAGTACCATCACAATCTCTTTGATGGGGTGGCCCTTGTTGCTGTTGCAAATCAATGCTCTTGTCTTACCTTCGAACAGTGATTGTGTTTAAATGGGTCCATAGAGCCATGAGTTACTTTAAATGTTAGTAAAAGTCAACTCAACCTGAATTCCACTTTCTAAAGCCTTATTACTGAAAAAGAGCAACAGGAGACTGGCTGTTACTATGTACACGAAAGAACATGACAAACGTGTTGTACTGGGGCTATTATGTTACAACTTGAGTCACTCAATATGAGTGTTATGTTGACTTTGTGGAAGATGTCTAAATAAGATGAGCAACATCGTCTACCAGCTAGCTGCTTCCTATTCCTCTTTATAAGATATATTGCTCATCTGTAAATGAACAGTCATTCAGTCATATTATGCTCGAAGCTTAATTATTATCTGGAGCAGTCCAGAGGATTGAAAGTTATTATGAGCCATAACTAGTGGCTAATCCAAAGCATAATTTCTTATGTCAATGATAAGAGTTCACTTATCAGTGGCAGATAGTTCACCCCAGTATCAAACAATAAAGCGCTGTGACCACTGTCTTCACAAAACTTAAGTGAGATTTGCCAGGTAATAGATTACATGTAACCAAAATGTCAAATGGGCCCAAAAATGTGGAACAATGTGGATGGGGAGTTATATTATAGCCAAGCATAAAAAGTTCTCAGTTTACTTGTTCTGTCAAATGCAGATAAAATCCCCTGCTTTCAATTATCCCCCCGAGTGATGATGACGGAGGCAAAGTCTGACTGCCACAAAATTGATGGGCTTCCACTTTTATGGTTGCTTGGATCGCCATTCCTTACACCAGGCCAGTAACCTATGAGAAGTCTTCCTCTGCAATCTTTCATTATCAAGTCCATGCTTCCACGCATTGTGAAGTGCATAGCTGGTGTCTCTATTGAAGCTGTTTTCACATAGTCCAATTTCAACTGCTTCCCTAATAACTGAGTTCCAATAGCTCGAAGTGTGAGTGAGTATTTTCATTTGTTCCAACAATATCTTGTGTTTCTTTAAGAGGTTTTCCTTAGCCACCAATGTTTCTAAGTATATATATTGAAATTGGACAATGATGCTCAATGTAGCGATCAACATCCATAAAGAATGGCCCACATAACGTTTGCCACAATCACATGGAATATTGTAAATTGTGACTGTGGCAAAAGTTATGTGGGCCAGTTTATATGGATGCTGATCACTACATTGAGCATCATTACGGATGGCACAGCCATGGGATCCCCACTGCCTCCAACCATCGCAAACTTCTTCATCAAGCAGTTTGAAGAGCAAGCTCCGAAATCTGCGAAGTTGCTTCCGTCTTGGTTCCTGCTGTATGCTGAAGACACTTGCTTAATATGAACTCATGAAGAAAATGCACTGCAGCAGTTCATCAAACAGATGATTGGTGTCCATTCTAAAATTAAATTTACTGCCGAGATGAGGAGGTATGGCAAGCCTCCATTATAGTGGAGTGGAAGGCAGGGGGGCGGCTTCTTCATTCGTCTATGCATACTGACTGGTACTTAAACATCAACAATTTTCACCACCCTGTATAAAAGAATGTGGTCCTGAACACTTTATTACACTCCTGGAAATAGAAATAAGAACACCGTGAATTCATTGTCCCAGGAAGGGGAAACTTGATTGACACATTCCTGGGGTCAGATACATCACATGATCACACTGACAGAACCACAGGCACATAGACACAGGCAACAGAGCATGCACAATGTTGGCACTAGTACAGTGTATTTCCACCTTTCGCAGCAATGCAGGCTGCTATTCTCCCATGGAGACAATCGTAGAGATGCTGGATGTAGTCCTGTGGAACGGCTTGCCATGCCATTTCCACCTGGCGCCTCAGTTGGACCAGCGTTCGTGCTGGACATGCAGACCGCGTGAGACGACACTTCATCCAGTCCCAAACATGCTCAATGGGGGACAGATCCGGAGATCTTGCTGGCCAGGGTAGTTGACTTACACCTTCTAGAGCACGTTGGGTGGCACGGGATACATGCGGACGTGCATTGTCCTGTTGGAACAGCAAGTTCCCTTGCCAGTCTAGGAATGGTAGAACGATGGGTTCGATGACGGTTTGGATGTACCGTGCACTATTCAGTGTCCCCTCGACGATCACCAGAGGTGTACGGCTAGTGTAGGAGATCGCTCCCCACACCATGATGCTGGGTGTTGGCCCTGTGTGCCTCGGTCATATGCAGTCCTGATTGTGGCGCTCACCTGCACAGCGCCAAACACGCATATGACCATCATTGGCACCAAGGCAGAAGCGACTCTCATCAGTGAAGACAACACGTCTCCATTCATCCCTCCATTCACACCTGTCGCGACACCACTGGAGGCGGGCTGCACGACGTTGGGGCGTGAGCGGAAGACGGCCTAACGGTGTGCGGGACCGTAGTCCAGCTTCATGGAGACGGTTGCGAATGGTCCTCGCCGATATCCCAGGAGCAACAGTGTCCCTAATTTGCTGGGAAGTGGCGGTGCGGTCCCCTACGGCACTGCGTAGGATCCTACGGTCTTGGCGTGCATCCGTGCGTCGCTGTGGTCCGGTCCCAGGTCGACGGGCACGTGCACCTTCCGCCGACCACTGGCAACAACATCGATGTACTGTGGAGACCTCACGCCCTACGTGTTGAGCAATTCGGCGGTACTTCCACCCGGCCTCCCGCATGCTCACTATACGCCCTCGCTCAAAGTCCGTCAACTGCACATACGGTTCACGTCCACGCTGTCGTGGCATGCTACCAGTGTTAAAGACTGCGATGGAGCTCCGTATGCCACGGCAAACTGGCTGACACTGACGGCGGCGGTGCACAAATGCTGCGCAGCTAGCGCCATTCCACGTGCAACACCGCGGTTCCTGGTGTGTCCGCTGTGCCGTGCGTGTGATCATTGCTTGTACAGCCCTCTCGCAGTGTCCAGAGCAAGTATGGTGGGTCTGACACACCGGTGTCAATGTGTTCTTTTTTCCATTTCCAGGAGTGTATATACAGCAAAGACTGTCTCAGAAGGTGAGCATCTAATGTCTGAATTTCAGGATTTGAAGCACGTGTTGGTGAGGACATGCATCAAAATGAGAAGCAGAACTACAGGAGGAATAATAATAATAATAGCAATAGTAGTAATTTTAAAAGATGTGAAACTAATATGACTAGAGTACAGCTGTTTAACTTGGACAGTGGTAACGGAAATTATCAAAAAAGACATCCACCCTCAAATATAGGCCCAGTAACCACACAGGAATTTGTACCTAGTAATAACAGAGCTCAAAATGGAGACATAATATCTCAATTTGGTAACCAGACAGTAATTACCAATAATGAGGAAAACGTCATGCGATCTGGATCTGGATCTGGATCCAGGGCCGGGGCCCAGGTCGTCGAAATACATTAGAAGGCCTACCTCATAATAAATATGCTTGCTTACACATAAAGTACCAAAAAAAGAATGGTTGCCACTAGAAGAATCTGGCATAACTACAGTTAATCCACAACTGATCATAATTGGAAAACTAGAAGATTTGGAAGTCGAGATATTTATTGATTCTGGTAGTGAGGAAAACCATAAAAAGATTTTTAAAAAAAAGGTATAACAACAAAATTGTCGAAATCGCACTCTGCAAGGCAAGAACTAAAATTCTTGGGACATATCGTAGGTGTACAAAGAATTAAGTCTGATCCAGAAAATATAAAGGCAATTAAGTAGTGTCCACCACCTAGAAATAGAAGCATCAGACAATTGAAGGGATTTCTTGGAATGGCAGGGTATTACAGGCACTACATACAAAGTCTAGAGTTAAACAGCACTCGACTTGTGTGTCTTTTACAGAAGGGAGTACCTTGGAATTGGGGCCAAGAGGCACATAACCCATTTGAAAGTGTAAAGCGGGCACTATCAGAATCACCGATATTGCACCATCTGGTGATGGGTGAACTATTTAAGATTTCAACCGATGCATCAGACTATTGTATAGCCTCAGAACTTTTCCAAGGCGAATGGGGTTTAGAAAGTATAGACCATAGGTCAATGGCTTTTGCTAGCCGGGGTCGCAACAAACATGAATTGAATTATACAGCAACAGAAAAAGAATTATTCACCATAGTATGGGGTATACAAAAATTCCAAACACTGATATGGGTTCTGAAATACATGCTATACGGATAACCAAGCTCTGTCATTTTTAATGAATAGTCAATTACTACATAGTAGACTGATGTGGTGGATGTTGTTTCTTCAAGAATATGACATTAAAATCCAGTATATAAACGTTTCAAAGAATGTTGTACCCGATGCTTTGTCTCGGCTACCAGTAGCCATAAAAGAACTAAAACATACAGAAGGACCTGGCATAATTTTTGCGATTAATTTTTTAACACTAGAATATCCACTTAACAAGGTGCAAGAAGTGGCTCAGAAAATAGCAGATACCATCCAACATGATCCCTATTTTACAGATGTACTTGCTATGTGTGTTAGGAAGACGTTACCGCCTAATCAAGATGGAAGGTGGAAGATTATAGGACATAATTTGTTCTGGAGAGACAGTACAATAACGCAACATTGGCGTTAATGTATACCGAATTTAGTAGAAGACGAGTTAGTGTGGTACATTCATAAGGGATATGGACATTTCGGTATAAAGAAATGCATTGCACATATGAATAAGTTCTATTACTTTAAAAACTAGGACATAAAATAGCATCGGTCATTAAAATTTGTGAAATTTGACAGAAGGTAAAAGAGGATAACACTCACGTTAAATATAAAATATATCTATTTATTCCTAACTGCTGCAGATTTCTTTGGATCAATTCCAAAAGGGAAGGGAGGAGTGTCTTACATTTTTGTCCTCATAGAATGCTGGTCGAAGTATGTTAAGTTGTACCCTATTAAGAAAGCAAACACACCAATGGTAATACACTGACTGTAACAATACTTCCTTGAGGCAGGAAAACTGAAGCAGTTCCTTTCCGACAATGGACCATAGTTCACTAGTAATGAGTTTAAAGAATTTCCAGCTTGGGAAAATATTCGTCAAATACTCATCTCCAACTATAATCCATCTTCTAACCCGTGTGAAAGGGTTATGAAAGAAATTGGGAAATTATGCTGCACATACTGCCATAAAGAACATATGTCATGGGCAATGAAAATTAGAGACTTTGAGCTTATTTTAAATGAATTACCACATTAACAACTGGACTAACAACTTTGGAAGTAATAGGTAAACCCTTTGTAGGTGAACGTCTTATTAAATGCTTTACTTGGCCAGAACAACCTACTATTGATTACCAACTGAATCAAATGATAGTTGCTAAGAACTTAGTTAAGAGGACAAAAAAATGAGTAAGTAAACATACCGGGAAACCTGTTGAACCTCAGTATAAGGTTGATGACCTAGTTCTAGTAAAACAGCATCTTTAGAGCTCTGCCCTGAAGAAAGAAACACACATTTTTTTTTGAAAAGTATATGGGGCCTTACCGAGTACAATCGGTAATCTGCCCTAAAACCTTATTCTTAGTGGATCCTACAACAGGAGAAGAAAAAGAGAGATATAATGTTAAGGATACAAAGTGGTATATTCCACAGGTAAGTTGACATTCTATGTTGATGGGTGGAGTAACGACCATCGGTTCCCGAGATGTTTTCAGTGTTACTTCCACATTAGCTTTCATACACCGAATTCCTTTCAATTCTTCAACTACTATGTGGTTTATTCTTGAATTCTTAAACTATCCTATCATGTTAGTATTTAAATGACCAAATATGACTACAAGATTGTGAATAATTTACGAGAATCACGAATAAACAGTGATCTCTAATCATAAAATGGAACAAACAGAATAATAATTTGGTGGAATACCAGTATGATGGTACTTGGTAAGCAGAATGATATCGAGACGACATGGACCGAACATAGTATTTTATATGGGTATAAAGGTAATATGAAGTGACTAACTAGATGACTATTTTATACAATAGTGTATAATTTTCTAATTTTATAAAATCTTTTATACCTTTTGATAAGATGTGATGTAGATGGGGAGAGTTTATATTGATTTTGGAAGGAGTGGGTACTGTAAGTACAAGCATAACTAACACTAATCACACACCCCACCTTTCAGACAACCCTTGCAGACAAGTGTAACTGATTCTTCACAATTTGCCGTGCCATAAGTGTTGCTAAGATTTTCTTTGGGAGCTTCAAGGTAAAAGTGATAATGTCCATTCTGCAGAAGACGTTTAACATCCTGCCTCCTCTAGCTTCTCACTCAAGGGCAGGTGAAGTAGGGATCCTGGGGAAGGGGGGTGGGAAGGGTTTTCCCGTCTTTGAGGCTATCTCCTTTCACTTCTTCAATCTTAGCAATTGTCTCTAGTTTTTCCTTTCTTACATCTCATTGGAGTACCTATCTATCTTTCCCTCTTTCCATATGCATGCACTTCTAACGCTGAAGTCCTTCTCAATTTCCATGGTTTTCTATAACCTTCAACTTATTTTACGTAAGTAGGCTGAAGAATCAGGCTACATAACTACCCATATGCATACACACAAAGAAACACAAAGACACAAACAGGAAAAGTACAGTTTGAGAGCTTGTAAGAACCATCAAGGGTTGTAGGGGAAAGTACGTGCACATTGTAAAGCATGAGCACATGGTATTATAGGTGATGGTTCTACATTGGCTAATTCTAAAAATATTTTTGTATATAAATAAGAATGACTTGACAACTTGTTGAATAGTGGAACTCTCTGATAACCTACGTAAAGATAATACACTCTTGATAACCTAAATATATATGATAAGCAATGAATGGTATATAGAGGTATGGTAGAGTGGTTGAAAAGTAAAGAAGGACTCTAGGATTTGAAATGAAGTATTAAGGAGCAATATTGGAGATTGCAGTAGATTTTTAATTTTACTGGATAATATTTAGTGATAGTATACATGAAGATGTATACGGCGATGAACCATAGGGCCTACTCACAAAGGATGTGAAAGCAACCATGTTATGTACCAGTTCTGTTGCAACCATTTCACAGTGTTTTATGTTGGTATGACAACCAACCAGCTGTCAGTTACACTGAATGGCCACTGTTGAAATTTTGTCAAAAGCAAGGTGAATCACACAGTGGCACAACGTCCAGCACAGCACAACATGCGAGATTTCAATGGCTGCTTCACAACCGGTGCCATCAGGATCCTCCCCCCACAACCAGCAGCTTTTCTGAGCTGCACAAATTTGTGCCCCCACATCAGCTAGTTGTGTACAATTATCTTATGCCCTAGTCTATGAAATCGTGTGCCAGGCAATCTTACAGTTGTTCCCTCTACCAGCACCCCTAGCTAGCCTACAGACAGCTCCCCACCCTCCCACAAGCCACGAGCCACTATACGCCCCCCCCCCCCCCCCCCCCCGCCCGCCTGCTTACTATCTTTTTCCATCCCTCAACCTGCCCCATCCCAGTTCATTAATTATGGGCCAGGAAAGAGCTGGCAGTCGACTGAGCACTATGTGTGTGTGTGTGTGTGTGTGTGTGTGTGTGTGTGTGTGTGTGTGTGTGTGGAAAGAAAGCACATTCCAAAAGCTATCCAAGCTATCTACCTTTTGTTTGTGTATCTATCAATGATGCAGTGCTTCTGCTTTTGGAGAGTCATCAGCTTTATTCGGAAATAATTCATAATTCTCAACCAGAACTTTCCGTATGTTGTCAGTAGCTTCTGTCTTGTGTATGGTTTGGTTTTGGAAATAATCAAAGGACTGTTGGCAATGTTATGTTACTGCAGACAAAACGTCATTCCATCATTGCACTTCAGAGGGAAAAGGGCAGTCACAACAGCTGTATAGCGAAAGTGTATCAAAGAAGAAAAAATTGTTCTGCCAGCAATATAACAATCACAAGAGTTTACAACAATTATTATTTAGAAAAAGAGGAAATGGAGACTGGCTCTTATCAAAAATTTTAGTTGAACAATTTTGAAAGTGAGCTGAGTAAACAGGACCAAAAGCATTTACAATTAGTTATAAAGCCCCATCCACCGTATTCCACATATTTGGTAAAATTTGCCAGTTTTGTGACATGTCATTTATTACTTAGCAAATCTCGGAATGTGTAAAGACAGTGGTTGCAGTACTTTCTGCTGTTTGCTAATGCTGAACTCCTTTTTACTGGTACATGAACTCTTATCATTCACATAATTAGACATTACAGATTGGATTAGCCAACAGTTAAATTTTCTATCCTACCTATCTGGTTAAGGGATCTGACATTCCACGCTCCGATCCGTACAACGCCAGTTTTCTTTCTCCTGATAACGACGTCCTCTTGAGTATTCCCCACCCGGAGAACCAAATGTGGGGACTACTTTACCTCTGGAATATTTTACCCAAGACGACACAATCATCATTTAACCATACACTAAAGCTGCATGCCCTCAGGAAAAATTACGGCTGTAGTTCCCCCTTGTTTTCAGACATTCGTAGTACCAGCACAGCAAGTCCGTTTTGGTTAGTGTAAAGGTGTGATTCTGAACACGACCGCAGACTGCACCAATCGGATGCAGGCGGCACCACTGGTTGTCATTGTTTGCAATGTGAGGCATACTGAACACGGAGGCAGCGTCGTCTGCCGCCGTATACGTGCTTTGGCGGCGTACCACACATCCGGTCAGGAACCAGTAGTACCGCTGCTGCCGAACCGCATAGCAACCGGAGACTGCTTTTACTGGCCGAACATACTGAATTCAGTGAAAATGAGTTTCCTGGACTCCGATGTAGAAAAGTTAATTAACAGTGTGGCGAAATATTCTGTAATTTATGACGCAGGGCATGAAGAATACAGAAATGTTCTAGTGAAAGATAACGTCTGGAAAGCTATAGCACAAGAGTTAAATAAAGCAAGCACATATATTCAACCAATTATTTACTAACAAACAGATCCGTATGTGCACCAACAATTATTATATGAAGACGTTAAAAAGGCAACAGTATATATGTTTTGTCTTACATAAATCATTATCTACAATCCATTGTTATTCACAACCCACTGTTAACGGCTGCCTTTTGCCATGCCACAGAACCGCATTCACCGGAGAAAAAAATCTTAAAAGTTTGTCTCTAATTTCAAAACCACTGCTGCTTAGAAATTCTCCAAAATGAGAAAAACTATGCATTTTGTTTTGGCTGGTTGCTTCGCTAAAACTACAGCTATAAAATGGAATACCATTTTCTTCAAAACTACAGCTATAAAATGGAATACCATTTTCTTCAAGATAAGTGTCTCGTAGCAAATTGTGTAAACAACATGCCAACAAAATGAGGTCGTCAGCCACTTCAGGCGCCACAGCAATAGGACTATAAAATACCCTAAATACTTGGCTTAATAGCCCAAACGAGTTTTCTGACACTCGAGGAGCATAATCTATAATTATTGTCTCGATGTGATGCAGCAACTCTTCTGGAATAAGGTTTCATCATACAATCACTGAGAGCAAACGCATTGTCTCCTATCAAGAAATGTGGTAATATCGCATTTGTGCCTGGCAAACATTTTGTTGGAGGCATATTAAACTCCTTTGTGGCTATTTTCTTGCCCAGAGGCGATTTCTGAAAATACCGTTATCAGACTCTTTTCCGCAAGCGGCATCATCAACGTTAATGAATTTACAATTTGCGTCCACAATAGCCAGCAGAACAACATGGCATCAACATGGGCAGCAGCCTTATTCTTAATATCTTCAAAACATTTTTAACAACTCTTGATATGTAAGATGGTGATGTACAACACGCAAATAATAAAGACCGGTAACTTTCGCCAGTGGCCAATAATCTGAAACAAATGCAAGCATACAGCTAATAAAATTTCCATTTACAGGTGATGACTGTAAGAAGAAGTGGAAATTTTTAAGGGACGGTTACCAGAGGTTCAAAAAGAAAAGCAAATTAGGAACGGGCTTTGCTGCCTCAAAAAATTCCAAAACAAAAAGACACGAACAGCTATCGTTCCTTGACAGTGTTGCACAACACAGATCTGGAGGAACAAATATTACATTGACACCATCGCAGGCAACAATACAAGAAAGCCAAGAAGACAGTGGAGATCCAACTCGTCAACTGGACCTTTTGGCATCACAGGAAGAAGATACAGCAGAAACACATACAATACGAAATAGTGGTGAAACATCTGTGGTAACAAATCATGAACGTTATCTGCCTGCACGGAAAAGAAAACGCAGTCAAGTTTGTGGATGATACAATATTAAAAATGTGGAAAGAAAGGGACGAAATTAGGCAAAATTTACTAAAAAAGTTTATGGAACACAAAGACGATGATACTGACATATTTTTCTGTCACATCAGCACAGTTGTAAGGAGTTTACCTCCAGTTTATATGGCAGAAGCCAAAATAAAAATTAGTATAGTATAATGGCTGCACAGTGCAACACACATCAGCCAAGTTATAACAGCAGCTCTTCAACCTCAAAAAGGCTTGGAACTGCAGCACAATTTAAATGACAGTGGCTCCTGAAGGTATTTTTATCACCTCACAAATGTCTTTTTATCAGTGCTGTGTAACTACCTTCTGCAGTTCTACTTTTATATAAAGGCATTACCAGCTTTCGTCTTTTCGTGGAATGCAACAATAAAATGTCATCTTCCTCTTCCAACAACAGCGCAATAACAGCGGTGGTGTTAACAGACATCTCGCCTCGCGCAGTTGTTCGCGGCAACTGCATAGCTTGTCTGTCGCTGCATTCCGTAACGTACCGACTGCAGGCGACAGTGTTGCCATCTGTCTTCTGCAGCCGCGATCGGTTGCTGTCGCCGTGTTCGGAATTGCAACATTACAAGGCCAGATCAGTCAACCATCCAGACTGTTGTCCCTGCAGCTACTGAAAAGGCTGCCCCTCTTCAGGAACCACACATTTGTCTGGCCTCTCAACAGATACCCCTCCATTGTGGTTGCACCTACGGTATGGCTATCTGTAATGCTGAGGCACGCAAGCCTCCCCACCAAAGGCAAGGTCCATGGTTCATGGAATTTGTAGATTATTGGAAAATAGTAGGTGAATAAAAATTTTTATTCCTTATCATTGCACTGTCAATCTGTTGCACTCTAAATTTCATTTTCATCATGCGTTCGCTCTACTAGGAATGCGAATCCGAAGTTTAGATTGTTTTAGGGAATGATCTGCATGCCCAACTTTCATTCCAGTTATACAGCTTGGTATGTTTTACAGAGCATAGCTTTTTAGCAAATTCAGATTAAAAATACCGCATTTTTGACGTTTTCACAAAATTTTCATTTTGCGCTTACTTCATTCAGCACTGAAAAGTGCTATGGAGATGAATCTTCATGCCAAGTTTCACATTCATCATAGCATTAGTTCAGGAGAGACAAGAAGCTAAACTTTGAAATATTTTTGGCCGCCTATTTTTTTGGCCGATTTACCTACAATTTTCTGACTCAATATGACTCATAAAATTCTTTTCATTATAATTCTTAAGAGAACGCATATAGTTGTACAAAATGGACAAATTTTATTTAAATACAGAAAATATTGCCCAGATATTATAGCTCTAAGTCGCCAAATAATCATGCTGGCTCTGTGCGAGTCGTAATTGTGGTGACACCGCCAGACACCACACTTGCTAGGTGGTAGCCTTTAAATTGGATGCGGTCCGGTAGTATACGTCAGACCCGCGTGTCGCCACTATCAGTGACTGCAGACCGAGCGCCGCCACACGGCAGGTCTAGAGAGTCTTCCAGCACTCGCCCAGTTGTACAGCCGACTTTTGTTAGCTATTGTTCACTGACTTCTACACTCTCATTTGCTGAGACGGTAGTTTAGCGTTCAGCTACGTTACTTGCTACAACCTAGCAAGCCGCCATTATCAGTTACGATTGATATTGTGAATCACGTAATGTCAAGAGTGACGTTCGTCATTAATGGATTTAAGTTAAGTATTCCACCAACTACGTCCGTTGTTTCCAAATTCTAATTTCCTTGTCCTGTTCCAGACCTCACGCCCGCCTGCGTGAGATAAAACGCGTGCGTTTCGGCCTCCCCTAGTAACACGGTGTTGGCGCTCCTGCCAACCACAACATTGGCGACGAGGCATCACCGCGTTCTTATCAATATTGCCCTGATTTATTTGTGTAATGGCTTCGCCACAATCTCCAGACGTACCGTCCGAATTTTATCACTTACAGAATCAGCAGACACAGGCCTTACTGGATGCCCTTGGACAGCTCATCCAAGGTCAACGTGTGATGCAAAACGATGCGGCAGCCGCCGCTCCACTGCCACTACAGCCACAGCACGCTGTTGCACCAACTTTTCGACCTTTTGATGCTGCACTGGAAAGCTGGACAGAGTGGTCACGCCAATTTGGATTCCATCTCGCCGCCTACAGAATTCAAGGTAACGATTAGCAGCCTTTTCTCCTTCCTTCAGTAGGGGTGACCACGTACCGTGTGATAGTCAAATTATTTCCCCGCCACGATGTAGCAACTGTGTCCTACGACGAAATTTTGTCTGCATTAGACGCATATTTCAAAGAATCAGTCAATGTAGTTGCAAAAAGGTATACCTTCTTTCGTACAAAATGTACGCCAGGTCAGACTAATCGGGAGTGGGTTGCAACCTTGCAAGGCCTTACTAGGGATTGTGCTTTTGTGTGTCAATGTGGACTCCCTTATTGAGATACTATAGTATGTGACGCAACTGCACAGAACATTTCTGTTGTTCGTATAAGGGAACAGATTTTGAGACTAGTAAATCCCTCCCTTCAACAAGTGATGGACATATTGGATCGGCAGGCCACACTTCACTTTGCTCAGGAATCATTTGAAACTTCGCCAGCAGTGTGTCCGGTTAACCAGCCCGCCGGGCGAGCTGCAGGGAGCAGTAAACAGCCCTCGCGCCCGGCCACGCCGCTGCCGCCAGGCTCTCAGCCACGTGTGCCCCGCCGGCAGGCAAAGGCAGTGATCAAATCATGCCCGCAGTGTGCTACTAAACATTCGAGTGAGAATTGACCGTCACGCCAAGCTAATTGCTTTTATTGTTATAAAAAAGGACATGTTCAGAGTGTTTGCCAGAAAAAGCTCAGATCGGAAGTTCAAAACCATTCCAGGCCCTTTGCTTCGCGCCGGAATTGGAATCGAACCAAGGATACTCAGGCTCGAGAAACTTCGCTCATGGAAACTCATGTAGTTCATTCCACTCCGCCCAGTGCCACTCTCTCTAACAGTGACTGTGTTCGTCCCAAAAATAGTGGGCATCGACATCGCCGGAACTCCCGTCAAGTTGCAAGTGATTATGTACCAGTGTCAGTTCACGTTGCACGACACAGTCGCTCTTCTCATCAGCAGGACAATAAACTTTTTGTAGACTTGGACATTAATGGCAAAGTGATACCATTCCAGCTCGATACCGGAACTGCAGTTTCACTGATCAATCAAGACACTTACAAACTGCTGGGTACACCTCCGTTGCGTGCCGCAAATGTTCAGTTAACTAGCTATTCTGGTCAAGATATCCCTGTGTTAGGACAGTGCAGCCTTCTTGCAATATACAAAGGACAAATAAAAATTGTGTCATTTTACGTCCTTCGTTGTTCTGCAGTGAACTTGTTTGGTTTCGATTCATTTCAGTTGTTTAAATTGTCTATAGTAAATCAGGTCCTATCAGTGAACCAGACGGTGCCTTCAGACAGTGTTTCTCGTCTATGTGAAAAATTTGCAGACATTTTTGCACCGGGCCTCGGTTGCGCTACGAACTATAAAGCACATTTGGAACTGAAAGTAAACGTGCAACCGAAATTTTTCAGAGCGCGCAATGTTCCCCACACATTGCGTGAATGAGGTCGCAAAAACATTACACGATTTGGAATCACAAGGTGTAATTGAACGTGTGCAGGCTTCTCTCTGGGCATCACCCTTAGTCATTTTGTCAAAACCTTCCGGAAAGTTGAGACTTTGTGTGGACTTCAAGGCAACAGTGAATCCACAACTAGTGACTGCAACTTTTCCTTTACCCCGCCCGGAAGATCTTTTTGACAAACTGCGCCTGGGTAAATATTTTTCGAAGTTGGACCTAGCAGATGCGAACTTGCAAATACCGGTGGATGAGGACTCCCAGCGCGTTTTGGTGGTTAACACGCATCTTGGTTTGTATCAATTCAAACGACTGCCATTCGGGTGTGCATCTGCCCCTGCATTGTTTCAGCAATATCTAAACGATATTGTGATCTCTGGAAAGACGGAAGCAGAACATTTGGCCGATCTCAGAACATTATTTCAGGTCTTGCGACAAAATGGTCTTCGCTTGCGGAAGGACAAATGTGTGTTTTTTGCTCGGGATTTGCCGTACCTGGCACATGTACTCAATGCCCAAGGCATACATCCCAGTCCAACGCACCTCCATGCCATACAAGACTTGCCGTCGCCACAGAATTTGAAGCAGCTACAGAGTGTGCTGGGGAAAATCAACTATTATCATAAACATATTCCGCATGCCTCTTCCATTTCAGCTCCGCTTCATCGCTTACGCCGTAAAGGTGTTCCGTTCGTCTGGACGATGGAATGCGAATGCGTCTTTCGCCAGTTGAAATCGGCGTTGCTTTCCAATACTTGCCTTATGCCATACGATCCCCAGAAGCCCCTCTTGTTGATGGTGGATGCATCGGATTTCGGGATCGGTACTGTGCTTGCGCACGAAGATGGATCGCACGATCGCCCTATTGCCTTTGCGTCCAAATTGCTCTCATCTGCGCAAAGAAATTATTCACAGATTGAGAAAGAAGCATTGGCTCTCGTATTTGGTGTTACAAAGTTTCATGATTTCTTGTATGATCGTCACTTTAGCATAATCACTGACTACAAAACTTTGACATTGGTTTTTCATCCGACCAAGCCTGTACCTCCACGTACAGCGCAGAAATTCTTTCGCTGGTCTGTTTTCCTCTCGCAGTACCGCTACGATATCCTGTATCGGTCCACTGCTAAGCACGGAAACGCTGATGCATTGTCCCGCATGCCTGTTGCTGAGGATAGGGCATTCGATTCCTACGAACTTGCTTGCATGTTCATTGATGCGGAAACCGATGACGTAGTCGAATCGTTTCCGATTGATTTTCGTCGTGTAGCTACAGCCACAGCTGCCGACTCTGTCCTTGCTCTCGTTCTACATTTTGTTGCTATGCAATGGCCCTTGTCAAAGTCACGGATCGGGGACCCGTTGGTACCCCGATTTTTTGCTCACAAGGGGAGACTTTTTGTATGATGTGGTGTTTTGCTGTTGCATTCTGATAATGATCAGTCCAGGGTCGTGGTACCATGTTCGTTACAGTCGACTTGCAACGTCTCCACCAAGGACAAGGGGTATAGTGAGAACAAAACAACTTGCTCGTCAGCACAGTACTTGGTTCGGAATCGATGCCGCGATTACGAATATGTGCTCTTCTTGGATGGTGTGTGCTGAACAACAATCAGCACCACCGTGGAAATTCTTTGCATGGCACTTCCCCTTGGCAACGCTTACACATCGATTTCGCTGGTCCGTTCTGGAATGCTCGATGGTTGGTTATGGTAGATTCATTCAGTAATTTTCCTTTTGTTGTCCAGATGTCTTCCACGACGTCATCCGCCACCATCCGCTATCTTTTGCATTGAAGGTCTTCCACAGACTATTGTTTCTGACAATGGCCCACAATTCATGTCTGCAGAATTTCAATCACTCTGCAAGGCCAACGGTATTCAACATCTGACGTCTGCACCGTTTTCGGTGCCGCTGAACGATTGGTCAGGACTTTCAAGTCACAGATGTTGAAGTTGAAAGAGTCCGCATTCTCGGGAGGACGCGTTATTGCTCTTTTTGTCCTCGTATCGCTCTCAGCCCAGAGATGGTCGCTCGCCGGCTGAGTTGCTTCACGCTCGCCCTCATCGAACCTTGATGTCTTTGCTACATCCGCTGCATCAGGTTCCTGTGCAGCGGCAGACACCTGCTTTTGCTCCAGGTGACGTTGTCTACTATCACCACAACCGAGGTTCACGGCGTTGGCTCGAAGGGCGCATTCTTCGCTGCCTCGGGCGCACTATGTATCTGGTTTTTTGGGCCTCTGGTGAGGTGCGTTAGCATCTCAATCAGCTGCGCCTCTGTTGTCGCACGGGATCTGCTGCTCGCCGTCTGCTTTCAGCGACGGTGCTGTCAGGTCAGCCTCCCGAGGACCCATCTACTGGCTCGCCTCAGCCCCAGGTGTTACCGATGCTGCCTTCCACTTTGCCCCATGGCGACACGCCGCCGCCGCCTGTTCTCCCGCCAGCAACGCCTGCAGTGGACGCGTCGCTGCAACCGCCGGGCGCCTCCCTCGGTCACACGCCGGCAATTGCTTCCCGTGACCAGTTGTCCTCCTACATGGAACTCTTGCCAACTCCGAACCAAATGTTGTCTTCGCCCATCGGGTGCCCCGGCCAAATGGATGTCGACCCTTCGGGCGCACACACCGCATGTTGGCGTGCACCCTGGAGCAGGTTTTCAGGCGTTTCCTAGCTCCCCGCGGTCCGAATGGCAGGGTGCGGGTGGCACAGCCTCACCTGTTGTTAGGCTCCCGACCTCGTCGCATACGTCAACATGGGGTCCTCCCCACAGCGGACAGGAGCATTATGCCACAACCGTACTCCGATTTGCGGGGAAGGAATGTGGTGTCATGCTGGCTCTGTGCGACTCGTAATTGTGGTGTCACTGCCAGACACCACACTTGCTAGGTGGTAGCCTTTAAATTGGCCGCGGTCCGGTAGTATATGTCAGACCCGCGTGTCGCCACTATCAGTGATTGCAGACCGAGCGCCGCCACACGGCAGGTCTAGAGAGTCTTCCTAGCACTCGCCCAGTTGTACAGCCGACTTTGCTAGCGATTGTTCACGCTCTCATTTGCTGAGACGGTAGTCAGCATAGCCTTCAGCTACGTTATTTGCTACGACCTAGCAAAGGCGCCATTATCAGTTACGATTGATATTGTGAATCACGTAATGTCAAGAGCGACGTTCATCATTAATGGATTTAAGTTAAGTATTCCACCAACTACGTCCGTTGTTTTCAAATTCTAATTTCCTTGTCCTGTTCCAGACCTCACGCCCGCCTGCGTGAGCTAAAACGCGTGTGTTTCGGCCTCCCCTAGTAACACGGTGTTGGCTCTCCTGCCAACCACAGCAGTAATCAGCCGAGAAATATTCAGCACGGGGCTGGTTGAGCAGCGCGGGATGATCCGTTCCTGGCAGCGGCTCCGAGGGGCAGGCTCACAGAACAGGTAGTCGAATTATGCCGCAGGCCTCAGCACCTTAGCGCGCCAAGCAGGTGGTGCGCCTCCAGCAGTCAAAGGGTTAAAAATGACCTACAGTGGCATTTCTATTGAAGAGTCGAACCACGTAAGTTTTTCTACAGAGCCAATGGACATAACACATAGTAAAGTACTGACCCCCTCCCCCATGTGCACCTAAAAAAAAAAGCAGCAGGTGATTGTGTAATGAATTTGGTAAAGAACACTGAAAACAGACGAGGCCAACATAATGTTCTGATGTGTGAAAGATAATAATACAGATGTTAAGCTCTTGGACTTTAAATTCCACACATACCAAGAATGTATTATCCTTCTTATCATGTTACATAAAAATATTTTAGTTTCAAAAACGTTAGCTAAGATCAGAAACAGCATGAAACTCATCCATACAAAATTATCACTTTTTAATTAGAAAATATGTTTTTTATGTAAGCACACACCCACCTTTGAGATATTTCGGAGAAGGTATTATAATACGGCCTCTGGAACTCACTCTTAACAGTCCTGAGGATTTCAGTGATTCTACCCATGCAAACCTGGAACTGAAACTCCTCAGCTGCTTCCCTAAAAATATAAGTGTATGTAATATTACAATAATAAAATTGTGTAGTTGCTGATGACACACCAAGTATTGAAGCCTGAAAAAAAATTAAGAGCAACAGATGTTAAAATACCATTTTGCATTCACCATATAACCATATTATGTATATTCTTCAGGTGATTATTCACATATGGTTCACAACACATCTGAGAGAAATAATGAATAATTGTAATATGAATGTTTTGTGCCTAACTCATCAAATGACATATGACAACAAACACTTCACTTCAGTGCCTTACACAGAATTACTTCATTCATTACCAATGAAAAACAGCAAAATCATGCATTAGCGGCATTGTTCTGTATTGAAGGATAGCAATGAAACAGTGTTGTGATAGTGCCACGACATTTAACAGTGCCACCACAACAGTACGCGAAAACGGCGATAGAGGCGCTCCGCAAATCGGCTGAGCGCGGGAGCGCCACCTAGCTACGAACGGCGCCGGCCGCATGTCACGGCACGGCAGTCGAATACGAGAGACTGAGTTGTAATCATGTGATCAGCTATTGTTTCTAAGAGAGAGAGTTGAATATCCACGCAATTATTGTGATTGAAGGTTATAACACTTTTTGGCGACGAGGTCGGGATATTTGCACTGCGTTGTGGATTTGCGTGTTCGTGACGGGGCAGACATGGAACAGCTTATGCAAGCGCTCACTGAACAACAAACACAGCTGACGGCTACTATTCAGGCTCAACAAACACAGCTGACGGCAGCGATTCAGGCGTTGTCGACGTCGCTTACTCATTGTCTGTCTTCCTCTTCTCCGCCTCCATTCCCTCCTTACGACGAGGCCGCTGAAGACTGGGAGGATTATGAGAAGCGTTTGCGGCAACACTTCTTGGCTTTCGGCGTCGTCGACGCTCCTATGTGTAAGTCGTTATTTCTATCTTGGATTTCCCCTTGAGTCTATCAGCTGCTATCTCAGTTAGCCCCTCTGCGGGAACCTGCCTCCCTGTCCTTCCAAGAAATGTGTGACTTATTGTCTGACTATTATCGGAAAAACACCCACGTCGTTGCCGCCCACGTGGGGTTCTACTGGTGTTGTAAACAGCCCCATCAATCTTACCGGGCTTGGGCGGCGGAACTACACGGTCTGAGTACAAAATGTCAGTTTGTCATGGGCACGCACCACGAGTCTTATGCTGATTCAATGGTTAGCGATGCTATTCTACGGTTTGCTCCTGATAAAGAAGTTCGGCAACGTGCCCTACAACTGCCAAACCCGTCGTTGTCGGAAGTTCTAAGCATCGCTCAGTCCTCTGAAGTGTCTCATGCTGCTGGCGCACAAATAGACGCATGGTGTGATGTAGGCGCTGTACAGTCAACTCTCGACACGGGCAATTTGCCTGTTTCACATGAGAACGACGATGTGGCGGTGATTCACTCGCATCAGCAACGTCGCGTTGGGCCACAACACTTGCAGTGAAACCAGCAACCACAGAAGCCGGTTCGTTCCGCACTTCCTTCTTGCCCCCGTTGTTTCGTACAGCACAACAGGGCAGCGTGTCCAAAACGTTGGGCCACGTGTAATTCATGTAGGAAACAAGGCCACATTGCTTCTGTGTGTCAGTCCCCTAAAGTTCCTGTCGACGAGGACGAGGCATCGGACATGGATGTTCACTGTGTGCTTTCTCAAACAAATAAGTTGTTTGTTACTGTTTGTGTTCTGGATAAAGACATCCACATGCAAGTGGACACTGGCTCTGCAGTAACTCTCATTAATTCTCGCACGTATTTGGCGTTGGGCTCCCCTCCTTTGTCTCCAGTTACGCGAAATCTGAGGACTTATAATAAACAGAAAATTCCTATCATGGGCCAGTTTGATGCTTCCACTGCCTACAAGTCTGTTGTTCGGCCCCTCACGTTTTATGTGGTGGATCATGCGGGCACTGAAAACCTGTTCAGTTATGATGCTTTCCAGTTGTTCGGGTTCTCCATTGATGATGATGTGCACCTCATATCTGAGGATATTCCGTATCAACAGCTGGATGGATTGTGTTCTGAATTTTCGTCCGTGTTCTCTGCTGGTCTGGGTTGTGCCAAATATTTTGAAGCCCACATTACTCTTAAACCTATGGCTTGCCCTTTGTTTTTCCGGGCACGCCCTATTCCGGTGGCGTTGCGTGCACCTGTCAATGCCGAGCTAGACAGGTTAACAGCTTCAGGGATTCTCCTTCTGATTACCTCCAGCGAATGGGCATCGCCGATCGTGGTGGTTTCTAAACCAAACGGGAGTCTGCGATTGTGTGGTGACTTAAAAGCCACTGTCAATGCTCAGAGCCTCATTGACACTTATCCTCTTCCCCGTCCTGAGGAGTTGTTTACCAAGCTCGCTGGGGGCCAGTTCTTTTCCAAACTTGACTTATCGGAGGCGTACCATCAGTTGCCGTTGGACGCTACTTCCAAGGAATTTCTCGTTATAAACACTCCTTGTGGGTTGTATCAGTACCAACGGTTACCATTTGGCATCGCTAGCGCACCGGCCATTTATCAGTGGTTTTTGGAACAGCTCACGGCTTCCGTTCCCGGCTGCATAAACTATCTGGATGACATTGTTGTCACAGGGGCCTTCACTGAGGAGCACCTTCGTAATTTGCGTTCACTGTTTCGGGTTTTGCATTCAGCTGGGTTGAGGTGCAATCTGGACAAGTCACAGTTCTTCCAACCCTCCATTGAGTATCTGGGTTTCCACTTGTCCCGTGAGGGTATACGTCCTCTACGTCAGCACGTTGTGGCCATTAACGCACTACCCCAGCCATCTACGGTCAAAGAACTTCAGGTGTTTCTAGGCAAGATTGCTTATTACCACAAATTCATTCCATCCGCAGCGGCGGTAGCTTATCCTCTGCATCAACTGTTACGCAAAAACGTCCCCTTCTGTTGGTCCGACGGGTGTGAGCAGGCTTTTGTCCGCCTGAAGGCTCATTTGCAGTCGGCGCCTTGTCTTGCCACATTCCGTTCAGGTCAGCACTTAGTTCTGGTGACTGACGTGTCACAGTATGGCCTAGGGGCTGTTCTCGCCCATCGGTATGAGGATGGGTCAGAACGACCCATCGCCTATGCTTCCAAGACCCTCAACGAGGCGCAACGGCGTTACTCTCAAATCGAAAAGGAGGCGCTCGCTATCATTTATGGTCTAAAAAAATTCAGCATTTTTTTGTATGGTTCTAAGTTTCACCTCATCACCGACCACAAACCGCTGGTCTCCCTGTTCAGCCCATCGGCATCGCTTCCGGATAAGGCGGCTCACCGCCTGTAACGTTGGGCCTTATACTTGTCTCGTTTTCATTATGAGATTCACTATCGCCCCACGGGCCATCACGCCAACGCTGACGCATTGTCGCGATTGCCGATGGGCCCTGACCCTGTTTTCGATCGTGATGAACTCCTCTGCTTCCACATTGACGAGGAAGAACGTCGTGCGGTCGAGGGCTTTTCACTTACAGGTTCGCAGGTCGCGTCGGGTACTGGGCGGGACCCGGTCCTGCGTCGGGTGGTCGGTTTTGTTCAACGGGGTTGGCCGGACAGGACCAAGGGCCGGGCATCGGATCCCCTTCGCAACTACCATGCCTTGTGCCTTCGTCTGTATGTTCGTGAAGGTGTTGTTCTTCTGGCCACGAATGGCGCATCTCCACGGGTCGTGGTGCCAGCCTCTCTTCGCAAAGATGTTCTCAAACTGTTGCACAAAGGCCATTGGGGTATTTCTCGGACTAAGTCCCTGGCCCGCAGGCACGTTTATTGGCCCGGTATTGATTCGGACATCACACATATGGTTGCTGCATGTGGCCAGTGTGCTCAACAACTGGCGGCACCTCGTACAATGCCCTCTCCGTGGCCTGATCCAGCTGAGCCATGGGAACAGGTGCATGCTGACTTTGCAGGCCCCTTCGTCGGTACTTATTGGCTACTGTTGATTGACGCCTTCTCGAAGTTTCCGTTTGTTGTTAGATGTCCGTCACCCACCACGACGCTGGCTTTGTCCAAAATCTTTGCGCTAGAAGGTCTTCCATCCACGATCGTCATGGACAATGGCCCACAGTTCTCTTCGCAGGCCTTCCGTGATTTTTGTACTGTACAAGGGATTCATCATGTTACAGCACCTCCCTTCCATCCGCAATTGAATGGGGAGGTCGAGCGCCTTGTCCGCACTTTCAAATGCCAGATGAAAAAATTCCTTAGTGATTTTTCCACAGATGACGCTCTGCTGCAATTTCTGAGTTCTTATCACTTCACGCCTCTGGGTGATCGCAGCCCTGCTGAACTCTTGCATGGCCACCAACCACGCACTCTACTGCACCTGCTTCACCCTGTCAGGTCTTGTGCTGTGTCCCCTAGTGCGGGAAAATACTTGGTGGGCGCCGACGTGTGGGCACGAGGGTATGGACCTCGCCCTAAATGGATTCCAGGGGTGGTCAAGGCTCTTCGCGGCCACCAGCTTTGTGGAATCTGTACGGGCGACGGCACAGTTGTTCGCCATTACGACCAGATGCGCCCACGAGTGGTGGCTACGCCGGTGCCACCGCCCCATCCTTCACCTCCACCAGCCCGAGAAGCCAGTCCTGTCGCTGCTGCCGATCTACCGTCCGTATTGATGCAGCCGACGTCGCTGCCGCTTCCGAGTATGCCGGAACCAGCCCCAGTCGCGACGCCGCCTTTTCCGGGACCCATATCGCTGGAGCACACTCCCAGGTCCATGACACCTATGGATGCTGCTCCGGAGTTTTCACCCATCATCTCATCCAGGAGGCACGTTCCACGCAAGAGCTTCCGTTCTGGATATTTTCGACCATACTCTCGTGTCTCTCCGCGGGATCTCCTCGGGGCCTCACAAGAGGCCATGGATGTCTCCGTGCTGTCCATGCCTCCAAAGAAGGTTTTTTTTTTTTTCAAGGGGGAGAAAAGTGTTGTGATAGTGCCACGACATTTAACAGTGCCGCCACGACAGTACGCGCAAACGGCGATAGAGGCGCTCCGCAAATCGGCTGAGCTCGGGAGCGCCACCTAGCTACGAACAGCGCCGGCCGCATGTCACGGCACGGCAGTCGAATACGAGAGACTGAGTTGTAATCATGTGATCAGCTATTGTGTTGAATATCCACGCAATTATTGTGATTAATGGTTATAACAAACAGGTAGGAGATTCAGAGTAATCTTTCTCTTGGGATGGAAATTTTCACTAAAGATGTACTAGCCCAAATGACCAATAGCATAAGGCCTCACAAAGCAAAAGAAACTACACAATGCACAAATGTGTAACCAGAGGATAAGCCGAAACCTAAATTGATGTGGAGGTGGTGGTGGTGGTGGTGGTGGTGGTGGTGGTGGTGGTGGAGATGAACTCTTCCTTTGTAGCATTTGTGACAAATAAAACGCGACAACATTCTACTAAAACGAGATGACATTCTACTGTGTCTAAGAAGATGAAATAATCCAGGGTGTTAGGCCGCGTCACATTCCTTTTCAATTTCTGCCATGCACTCAATGTTTCATCTCCTCTGCTGCGGTCTTCTTCAGGATCTTCTCACTTCACAATTAGCTCAGTCATACACATAATTATCAATCATTGGTTCCTTGATATGTCGGTCTGTAGAAGATCTAACGACACTGTAGGACAATGAATGTACAGAAATCCCACAACCACAAGTAGGTATTTAGATACCACTTCGCTACACCACCCACCCCAGAAGCAAGCAGTGCTCAACCCACTGTCTTCATGTGCCTTCTGCATCCAGACAATACTAGTGTGGAACTGGTGTCAAGTTTCTTAAAGAAGGCAATGAAAGTCAATGGCTACATTGCTTTGCCCATAAAGAGGTCTTTCAAAACAAAATATTATTAAGTACGCTAATAAAAAAGGCCAATTAATTGCCTTCTCCCTCCGACAGGTTACCATTCGTTTCTACAACTACTGACCATATCAGTGGAATTCTATGAAAAAATGGTATAAATACCAATTTTTCAGTCAAAGCAAAATAAAACACTTTTCCCAACATTGACTATCTTCAAACACTGTGGGAGTCTATGAAGTGACACATGGCTGCAGAAAAATTTATAGAAGAAATGGGAAGGACAGTAAAAGAATATATTAAGGAGCACAAACATTACACACTGTTACACCAATGTCTGAAATCTTCAGGAGCAGAACTGTGGCCAAGATATTAATTTCAACAACGTATATGTGCTGGCCAAGGGAATTGACATTTTCCTAGAAGTGGCTGAGATTTTAAAGAATTAATGCAAATTCAATAGATAATATGGCCTCAGTTTCCTGCCATTAAGGAAGTAAATATGCAGCCATGGTGCATCAATTCATGAACAGGAAGCCACCTCTGTGGAACAACAATAATATTTTGATAAACATTCCCCATCTCTTCCTTTGATGTCCCACTATTAGCAGCCAGAAGAACTTCATCTAGCAACTAAACTTCTTCCAAATAAATACAAGAAAACTCCCTTTTATATGTCAAAGGTGACGCTGATCTTTGATAGTCTTGAGCTAACTGAGCAGCAGAAGACCTTGAAGAAGACACCAGCACAGTAGTCAAAGCATTGATCATGGGAAGACTTGAAGAGGAACATGATGTGTCCTAAAAATCGAAAAGATTTTACCTTCAATGGCAATGGTTACGAAAGCATGCAGACTTGGGTGTTTTTGGTCTCTCGTTTATCCGTGTAAAGTATGAGCCACACTATGTGATCAAAAGTATCTGGACACCCCCAAAAACATATGTTTTTTATATTAGGTGCATTGTGCTGCCAGGTACTCCATCAGCGACCTCAGTAGTCATTAGACATTGTGAGAGAGCAGAATGGGACGCTCCACGGAACTCGTGGACTTCGAACATGGTCAGGTGATTGGCTGTCACATGTCTGTACCTGAAATTTCCACACTCCTAAACATTCATAGGTCTACTGTTTCCAATGTGATAGTGAAGTATAAATGTGAAGGGACACATACAGCACAAAAGCATACAGGCCGACCTCGTCTGCTGGCTGACACAGACTGGCGACAGTTGAAGAGAGTCGTAATGTGTAATAGGCAGACATCTATCCAGACGATCACACAGAAATTCCAAATTGCATCAGGATCCACTGCACATACTATGACAGGCGGGAGGCGAGAAAACTTGGATTTCATGGTTCAGTGGCTGCTCGTAAGCAACACATCACACCAGTAAATGCCAAATGACACCTCACTTGGTGTAAGGAGCGTAAATATTGGACGATTGAACAGTGGAAAAACGTTGTGTGGAGTGACAAAGCACGGTACATGATGTGGTGATCCGATGGCAGGGTGTGGGTGTGGCAACTGCCTAGTGAACGTCATCTGCCAGCGTGTATAGCGCCAAAAGTAAAATTCGGAGGCGGTGATGTTACGGTGTGGTCATGTTTTTCATGGAGGGGGCTTGCACCATTTGTTGTTTTGCATGGCACTATCACAGCACAGGCCTACTTTGATGTTTTAAGCACCTTCTTGCATCCCACTGTTGAAAAGCAATTCGGGTATGGCGATTCCATCTTTCAACAAGATCAAGCACCTGTTCATAATGCACGACCTGCAGCGGAGTGGTTACACGACAATAAAATCCCTGTAACGGACTGGCCTGCGCACAGTCCTGACATGAACCCCCCAGAATACCTTTGGGATGTTTTGGAATGCCGACTTTATGTCAGGCCTCACCGACTGACATCGATACCTCTCCTCAGTGCAGCACTCCATGAAGAATGGGATGCCATTCCCCAAGAAACCTTCCAGCACCTGATTGAACATATGCCTGTGAGACTGGAAGCTGTCATCAAGGTTGAGGAAGAGCCAACATCATATTGGATTCCAGCATTACTGATGGAGGGTGCCACGAACTCTTGAGTAATTTTCAGCCAGGTGTCCGGATACTTCTGATCACATAGTGAACCATGGACCTTGCCGTTGGTGGGGAGGCTTGCGTGCCTCAGCGATACAGATAGCCGTACTGTAGGTACAACCACAACGGAGGGGTATCTGTTGAGAGGCCAGACAAACGTGTGGTTCCTGAAGAGGGGCAGCAGCCTTTTCAGTAGATGCAAGGGCAACACGTTTCTAGTGTTTGTAGACTTAGAGAAAGCTTTTGACAATGTTGACTGGAATACTCTCTTTCAAATTCTAAAGATGGCAGGGGTAAAACACAGGGAGCGAAAGGGTATTTACAATTTGTCCAGAAACCAGATGGCAGTTATAAGAGTCGAGGGAGATGAAAGGTGTGTGTGTGTGTGTGTGTGTGTGTGTGTGTGTGTGTGTGTGTGTGTGTTTGAGGTTTACGGGCGCTAAACAGCGTGGTCATCAGCGCCCAAACGCATAGAAACAGGAACACAAGCGGCGAAGGGACGAAGACGGACGCCGATCAAGGAGAACGGCTAAAAGACACAGGCCTGACGTAGTTCCAAATGCGCACATACAGAGGCAAAACAAGAGGAGAAGAAACACACTAAAAAAGGAAAGGAAACACAAGGAAAAGAGAACAGATACTGAAGGGAAACAAGGAGGTAATCGTGACTGGCGGACCTCTTACCTAAAACCTGGGTGAGCCAGTCACCCAGCAGCACATTAAAACCTTCTCCCTAAAATCCGAGGCAACAGATTGGACAGGACACAAAACAGTAAGACCTTAACCACAGTCGCTGCGTTGTCTTGCAAAATAGAGGGCAAATCCGGTGGCAAAGAAACCACCGCCCTCTGGTCAGAGAATAAAAGACAGTCAAGTAAAATGTGGCGGACAGTAATCTGGACGCCACAAGCACTGCAGATTGGGGGGTCCTCCCGCCGGAGTAAAAACCCATGTGTGAAGGGACTGTGTCCAATGCGGAGGCGAGTGAGGAGAACCTCATCCCGCCTGTATGACTGGTAGGACGTACGCCATGGTCGCGTAGTGGCCTTTACCAGACGCAGCTTATTGTCAGAAACTGCCAACCACTCCTCTTCCCATTGATGCATAACACGAAAACGCAAAAGGGAGGTTACAGCATGGAGGGGGACGGAACATTCAACAATGTGAGGGAGGGAACATGCATCTTTGGCAGCCACATCCGCCAGTTCGTTTCCCCTAATACCCACGTGCCCCGGCACCCAGCAGAAAGAAACCTCCTTCCCCTGCCATTGCAGGTGGAGTAGGGCATCATGGATGTTCTGGACGACCGTATCCGCTGGGTACAAGTGTTGCATGGTCTGAAGGGCACTCAGGGAGTCATAAAAGATGAGGAACTTAAGACTGGTAACACATCTCATCTGCTCCAATGCCCGCAAGATTGCAAACAATTCGGCATCGAGGATGGTAAACGCCGCAGGAAGCCGTAACTTGACGACTTGATCAGGGAAAACAACAGCACAACCAACAGAGTCCCCCTGTTTAGAGCCATCTGTGAATACAGGTACATGGTCCGGATGTTGGTTTAAAATATCGTAAAATAAGGAGGTAAAAACAAACGCCGGAGTGCAGTTCCTCCGGTTCTCCGACATGTCTAGAAGGATGCTGGGCCTCTGGAGCAACCAGGGAGGCAGGCGAGTAAAACCTTGTCGTTGGGGGGCCACACGCTCCACACCAAGGGACTCAAGCAAATGCTTGGCACGAATCCCAAATGGTTTTGTTGCCCTGGGACGACTGGAAAAAGAGACGTTCCATAGGCGGTCGGGCAACGGTAGGGTACGCAGGGGAGGTAGGACAGGCAAGGAAATGACACACCCGTCGCACCATGAGGAGTTTCCGCCGGATGGCGAGCGGCGGTTCCCCTGCCTCAGCACACAGGCTGGGGATGGGACTGGTACGCAAGGCACCAGTGGCCAGCCTGATACCCTCATGGTGTACTGCGTCAAGGATCTTCAGATACGAAGGCCTTGCTGACCCATACATGATGCAAGCATAGTCAAGACGCGATCGGACGAAAGCCCTATAAAACTGCAGCAGACGCGCCCGATCTGCTCCCCAAGACCGATGGCTCAGACACTTCAAAATATTCAGTGCCTTCAGGGCCCGCACCTTGAGGTCTTTAAGGTGAGGCAACCACGACAACTTGGAATCAAAAGTGAGGCCCAGGAACCTCACAGTGTCTCTAAAAGGAAGAACGGTGTCCCTCAGACGCAATTCAGGGGAGGTAAAAAGACGCCGAGAACGATTAAAATGAACACACACAGATTTGTCTGCAGAAAAGGTAAAACCCGTCTTTGCAGTCCATGCCTCTAAGCGCTTTATCGTAAGCTGTAACTGCCGACTAGCACTGACAAGACTGGAGGAAGAACAGAAAACAGCAAAATCGTCCACAAACAAGGAGCATTGGGCAGGACTCCGGATAGTGGACATGATACTGTTAATAGCAACGGCAAAGAGGGTGACACTTAACACGCTGCCCTGAGGAACACCATTCTCCTGCACGTACAAATCCTATAGCACATTACCAACCCGATACCGAAAGAGGCGGTGAGAAAGAAAGGACCGAATGAAGATGGGGAGACGGCCACGAAAGCCCCACTCATGGAGTTGATTGAGGATAACGCGGTGCCAAGTAGTGTCATACGCCTTATTAATGTCAAAGAAGACCCCCAGACAATGCTGGTTACGTAGAAAGGCCTGCTGGATGGCGGCCTCAAGCAGGGTCAAGTTGTCTATAGTGGAACGACATCTCCGAAAGCCACACTGAGAGGGGCTAAGGAGCTGCCTGGTCTCGAGCAGCCAAACCAGGCGGCGGTTGACCATGCGTTCCAACGTCTTCCCAACACAGCTCGTCAAGGCAATACTCCGATAACTACTGGGATGCGTCCGGTCCTTCCCTGGTTTGAGGAGGGGAATCAAAATTGCCTCCCTCCACGCGTCAGGGTACGTGCCAGATAACCATATCATATTGAAACAGTTCAGGAGAACTTCCTTGGATGGCAGCAACAGGTGCCGCAGCATGCTGTACCGGATTTGATCATGACCAGGCGCAGTATCATGAGCCACAGACAGCGCAGAATCCAGTTCCCACATTGTGAAGGGGCAGTTATAGGGTTCAGAATTTAGAGACCGGAAGTCCAAATGACCCCTTTCGATGGCAGTGCGGTAGCGGCAGAAATCTGGATCACAGTTAATAGTGGCGGTAGATTCCGCAAAATGCATGGCCAGTGTCTGGGCAATGTCTCTCGGCGCCGTGAGGAGACATCCCTGATGCAGCAATGCCGTGACAGGTAGCTGGCTGAGTTTCCCGGAAATCCTCCTGATGGCTTCCCATACTTTCGTAGAACTAGTGGAGCGAGAGATGGAATTCAAGAACGATTGCCATGACCGTCGTTTGCTCTCTTTAATCACTCGCCGCGCTCTGGCCCTTGCCACCCGAAAGGCCGCAAGATTGTCAGCTGAGGGACGGCACTTGAAGCGGCGCAGTGCTGCACGGTGGGCGCGGATGGCTGAGTGGCACTCAGTGGTCCACCAAGGGACAGGACGCCTCTTGGGATGACCGGATGACCGTGGGATTGACAATTCAGCAGCATGTGAGATCACGGCTGCAACATGGTCTACCCATTCGTGGACGCTGGCACGGTGTTCCAAAACAGCCAGTTGGCTGAAAAGTGTCCAGTCAGCTCTGCAAAGATGCCACCGGGGCGGCACTGGTAATGCCACAGCCTCATCCAGGAGGCGAATCCAGAGGGGGAAGTGGTCACTAGAATGGAGGTCAGCTGCAGCCTCCCACAGAGCAGAATCCGCGAGTGCTGGAGAGCAAAAGGAAAGGTCAATAGCCGATGACGATCCGGAAGCAGTACAGAAATGAGTGGGAGCACCAGAGTTGAGGAGGCACAGTTCTTCAGACATCATGACGCTTTCCAGAATGCGACCCCTGGGGCAAGTAGTCGGAGAGCCCCATAAGACATTATGAGCGTTGAAGTCCCCCAGAAGAAGAAATGGGCGGGGGAGTTGGCTAATAAGGTCCGTGAGAGCCTCAGAGTCTATCGCATCCGGAGGTGGTAAATAAACAGAACAGACTGTGAGCCTCCGACCCACAAGAATGTCAACTGCAACTGCTTGCAAGTCGGTGCCGAGAGGGAGCTCAGATGAGGGGTGCACGTCACGGACAGCCGCGTAAAGAAGGAGAATCAGTGGCCCGAAAATGTGTCTCTTGGAGACATAAGCACAAGGGGCACTCTCGTATAAGGAGTTGTAATTCGGCCACATGCGTCCTGAAACCATTCAGGTTCCACTGTAATATGGGAGCCAGTGATCAGGGTGGCTGAACTTTCACCCTGCCTCTGTGCTTTGGAGGAGAGACCGTACTGGCCGGAGATTTATTCCTGGGGGGAGAAGATCGCCCCCGGTCGACATCAATGTCCATAAGATCCGATGACGACCCACGGGAGATGTCAGACAGTACGATGGCATCATCATCGGACCGACGCTGACTAGTCTCCTCAGGTGGCAGAACCTTCATCTTCTGAGGCTTTGTCTTGGGGGGCTTGGAATGCAGAGCCTTGTCAACAGTTGGAGGTTGACTCGCCTGGGCAGAAGGCGCCATATGGGGGGAGGCTGGAAGTACCTCAATGTCAGCAACCACGGCCTTGTCCGATGTAGCGGGGAGAGCCGCAGATTGCAAAACAACCGCAGCAGCACAAGTGCACTGGCAAGCGCAGGTTTTAGTGCTAACACTAGCAACCTCCGTTTGTGTAGCAACAGTGGCCAGTTGTGCCGGTTTCTTGAGAGCGGAAGCGAAAGATGTTGAAAACACAGGAGGTTGCATGGCCTTAAAGAGCTTCTTGGCCTCACCATAGGGGATGCGCTTAGATGTTTTAATCTCCTGTACCTTCTGTTCTTCGAGATAGATGGGGCAGATCCGGCTCCAGACAGGGTGACTCCCAGAGCAATTCACGCACTTCACAGGCGATGAACAATCGGCTCCGTCATGGGCAGGCTGACCACATTTACCACAAGTGGCTATCCCATTGCACCCCAACGTAGTATGCCCAAAGCGCTGACATTTAAAACAGCGCATTGGGTTGGGGAAATATGGCCGTACGGGCAAACGTAAGAACCCCGCTTTAACATGCTCTGGGAGTCTCGGGCAACTGAATGTGAGAATAAACGAGTCAGATTTGACGAGGTCCCCATTGACTCGTTTCATAATGTGCTGCACGTCAACAATTCCTTCGTCAGCCCACTCAGATTTTAGCACGTCTATGGGGATATCCACCAAGTCCCTACACGTCACAACACCCTTACTATAATTCAAAGTGGAGTGGAGCTCGGTCTCGACAGCGTACTCTCCTAGACAATTTGCTTTCCGAAGGGCAGCGACTTGACGGGAACTGGAAGTTTCAACTAACAGAGTCCCATTGCGCAGTCACTTTACAGATTTCAGTGTTCCTGCAATTCCCTCAAGACCCTTGTGGATGTAAAAGGGAGAAACCTTCTCAAAGCTACCCTCCTTCCTTTTAATAATCAAAAACACATTCTGATTATCAGCATGTGCTCCGTTACTACATTCTGTTAAATCTCTAGCAACACCAAGCGCTGGAGGACTTGCAGCGCGTAGCCGCTTTTTCGATGGGGTGTGTTTTCCTACCAGCGGCCCACCCAAGCCACTGGTAGGGGGAAATGTAGAGGTCGAAGGGTCCATTGAGGTCCCACGAGCAGCTAGGGAACTAAAAGTCCGCTCAGACAGAGCCCCGCGTGCCTGAGTAAGCCTTATACAACAGGGGTGCGCCAGGTGCCCCAGAGGTTGCCCGCTTGCGACTGTTCCACCCCAACAGCCATGCATTTTCTAGGCGCGGAGCACACCGAAAGATTGAGGGGTTTTTATAGAGGTTGGCCTTCCTCGCAATCCAGGCGGTCAAGCCAAGATTACCATTCCCCGCAGCACACAACATTTCACCGCCGCGCCGTACGGTGGTCACTGAAGCATGTTCGGGGGTTACGGTGACAGGCCACTGGCGGCGCAGACCAGTCCCCAGCTCAGGACACCGGGGTCGCCAAGCCCGTACTCAGCAAGTGAATGCTGAGCCCCTGGGGGAAACATGAAAGGGAAGCAGTGGTTGGGAAGGAAGTGAGACAGGGTTGTAGCCTCTCCCCGATGTTATTCAATCTCTATATTGAGCAAGCAGTGAAGGAAACAAAAGAAAAATTCGGAGTAGGTATTAAAATCCATGGAGAAGAAATAAAAACTTTGAGGTTCGCCGATGACATTGTAATTCTGTCAGAGACAGCAAAGGACTTGGAAGAGCAGTTGAATGGAATGGACAGTGTCTTGAAAGGAGGGTGTAAGATGAACATCAACAAAAGCAAAACGAGGATAATGGAATGTAGTCTAAATAAGTCGGGTGTTGCTGAGGGAATTTGATTAGGAAATGAGACACATAAAGTAGCAAATGAGTTTTGCTATTTGGGGAGCAAAATAACTGATGATGGTCGAAGTAGAGAGGATATAAAATGTAGACTGGCAATGGCAAGGAAAGCGTTTCTGAAGAAGAGAAATTTGTTAACATCGAGTATAGATTTAAGTGTCAGGAAGTCATTTCTGAAAGTATTTGTATGGAGTGTAGCCATGTATGGAAGTGAAACATGGGCGATAAATAGTTTGGACAAGAAGAGAATAGAAGCTTTCGAAATGCGGTGCTACAGAAGAATGCTGAAGAGTAGATAGGTAAATCACATAATTAACGAGGAGGTATTGAATAGGATTGGGGAGAAGAAAAGTTTGTGGCACAACTTGACCAGAAGAAGGGATCGGTTGGTAGGACATGTTCTGAGGCATCAAGGCATCCCCCTGCAGGCCCCTCGGACCTGCAGGGGGATCGTAGAGGGAGACCAAGAGATGAATACACTAAGGAGATTCAGAAGGATGTAGGTTGCAGTAGGTACTGGGAGATGATGAAACTTGCACAGGATAGGGTAGCATGGAGAGCTGCATCAAACCAGTCTCAGGACTGAAGACCACAACAACAACAACAGTATATTTATTTTTACACTGCCTGGTAAATAGATGATCCCTTGCTACAAATTATAAAGGGAAAGAAAAATAAGAGCTCACAAGGCGTTGACAGTTTTTCTAACAGAATTATGAAGAGGTGTTTTCCTCTCCCCCCCCCCCCCCCCCCCTGATATTTGTAATTCATCACTAGCACCGGAATATTTTCTCTGGCAGTGTACAATATATCATTTTAAATCTTTTTATAGAAAGGTGCCACAAAGGTCTAAACAGTTATCACCAAATTTCCTTACTGATATCTTCTCCCAAAATATTAAAAGAAAGTAACACACAGATGAACAGAGTCTAGTAGGCACCACTTACTTAGCACATCAGTTTGGATTCAAGGGTTTTTGACTAAGAATGTTATTTATACATTGACATAAAAGTATTGTAAGTCTTACATATCAAAATATTGTCACTTAGTATTTTTGTGATTATGTTTGATTTTAAAGATCATACTAATATCTCAGAAGAGCACAACTTTTATAAAATTATTTGTTTTATAATTAACAAAGAACAGTGAGAATAGTCCTGGTAAATTCAAATAATGATGGGAGGTCAGATAATATTAGCGGCTGGGAATAAATCACTAAAGTAGTCCCACATTGTTCGATTTTGGGTCCATTCCAATTCCTTAAACATGTGAATGATTTTCCACATAACTACCTTTTAGAGCTGACACGAGGATTACAACTGACAGAGATGCAGAAGAATTTTTTAATTTTTTTCCAATAATGTACTCTCTCCTAATTTTGAAAAACAAAAAGCAGAGTATATGCAGCATTTCAATAAATAAAATAACACCAGCAATTAATGTAGCACTGACCACAACTTATCTTAGAGGACATTTATGGCATCTGTACATTTACAGAAAGCTTTTAACAATGTTGACTGGAGCAGGCATAAAATCAGAGAGTAAAACATTACCTACAGCTTGACAGAAAACACATCAGTTATAGGAGTCAAAGGGCATGAAAGAGAAGCAGTAATTCAGAAGGGAGTGAGAAAGGGTTGTAACCTCTTCCAATGCACATTCAGTAAGCAGTAAAGCAAACAAAGGAGAAATTCTGAAAAGGAGTTGTAGTTCTGGGAGAAGACATGAAAAATTTTTGTGGGTGTTTGTTGATGTTCGGTCTGTTGGCTTCTGTCCCAAGAACTTCAACTGACATTTGTTCAATAATTTTCCTGATGTAAGGGCAGCACAAGTGGCTGTCACTGTCAAATGCTCACCCTCCACTACCAGCTGTGAATGGTGAACCATTTACAACACCAGCCACTTAGGCTGGCAAAATGTCAGCAAAATCATTAAACAAATGTCTGCCAAAGGTCCAGACACAGAATCCAACACACAACTCATCAAAATATAAAAACTTTTTGTTTGTTGATGACATTGTAACGGTGTCAGAGACGACAGTAGACCTGGCAGAGCAGCTGAAAGGAATAGTTTCTTCAAACATGTTACAAAAGTAAAATAAAGGTAATGAAATTTAGTCAAACTAAATCAGATGATGCTGAGGGAAACAGATTAGGAAATGAGATGCTAAAACTAGTCTATGTGTACTGCTATTTGGGCAGCAACCTAACTGATGATGAGTGAAGTACAGAGTACATAAAATGCTGACTAGCGATCGCAAGAAAAATGTTTCCGAAAAAGAGAAATTTCCTGACATTGACAATAAATTTATGCACTAGGGACCATTCTTAAGAAGGTATTTGTAGAGAGTGTGGCTTAGAATGGATAATAAGCAATTCAGACAAGAAGAAAATAGAATACACTGAATAACTAATGAGGAGGTACCTCCTCATTAGTTATTCAGTATATTCTATTGTCTTCTTGTCTGAATTGGTAAAAGAAAAAAAATTGTCAGGTAAAACATGACTAAAAAAATGGATCAGCTGAGATGACACATACTGCAATATGGACTTGCATGGAGAGCTGCATCAAACAATTCTTCATTGTAGACCATAACAGGAACAACATGAACAGGAGTTAGTAAATAGGGGAGGTATAGTCCAAATTTATATGTATACATATTGATGAAAATTTGAACTGGAAGAAACATATTCCTGATCTGTTCAAACAACTAGTTTGAATTCTTTTGTTCTGTGTATAATTGCCGGTTTTGGAAACAAATCAAGTAACAGATGAACATTTTTCAGTCATTAAGGTATTTTGGCGTAATTTTCTGGGGGTAAGTAATCATTTACACAAAAATTATGATTGCAGAATTGTGAGGAATGGGAAAAATATGTAGCGTTTACCAAGAATTCTGTTGTAGATATCTCTTAAGGGTACAACTTAATAACCTATAAATTGTCAGCATATTCGGAAACAAATAATGTATATGTATACTGACTTGTTCCACATCATTCTGATGAAAATCATGCACCTGATCTGTGCAACATGAAGCTAACTATCACAAAATTTAGCTCTAACTATCACAAAATTTAGCTACTAAACTTTGTTTTCACCTACAGCTATTATGTTAATATTTATAGTTTTTGTTCGCACTGACAATAAGATTTCAGCAGCACCCATACTTTTACAACACAAATAATTGTACTCATACTTTACAACCATATACTGATGTCTTAAGGTACTTAAGTTATTTCAGTTTTCCTTTAAGCAATATGTACATCATCAGGGCATTAATTCTGTTCTCTATCATTCGAAATTATTTCTTAAAATCTGACTTTATACTTTCCCATTTTCAAAACTACTGCATCATTTATAACTGTGCCTTCTGTAAATATTGGTGCATATATTGCATAGATATTATACTATTGCTTTCGACTAATAGTTAGAAATTATTCGTGTACAGCAATTGCATTGAGAGTAGCAATTTAGAATGTCTACTTCAGACATGTGAGGCTCATATTTGAACAGTAAACTTTCATGTTAAGGCAATTATGGGCATATTTTGCAAATAACGTGATTGATGGAATGAGAATGTGGAGCACTCAAGTCCTGAACATTCAAAAGCTGGTATTTGGACATCAAGTTTATATACAGCATATTTAACAGTATATTGCTTGTTAAAAATTCATAGTTTCGTCTAAAACTACTGTCCAGACAGTTAGTAAACAATTATTAAATCTGGTGGAGCAATACCCAACTTAAGATTACAGAGACCAGCAGAGTTACATGACCACACTAACATATAGATTCAGTACTTACTATAAAAGGAGTGTTTCTGCATATTATCCCAAAATTTTGCAATGGTTTGCCACTTTTTAGGAATACCATTCTTGAACTTTGATTTCACTGAGAGTGGGAGATCTGAAATGTAGTTTGAAAATTACAGATTATGAAATAAATGACAAACAGTTATTAGATTTTGTATTCACATACAAAAAGCATTACTTAATTCTACGATAAACATTTTGAATAATATTTTAGGGTACGCATTCTTTCACATTTGTGCTTCAAATATTTTTGTGGAGACATTACAAAATAGCCATTTTTGATTTGGTTCTCCCTGATGTTTTCTGTTTGGTTACAGTATCACATGCACAGCATAATTTGACATTCTGTGGGAGATACGGAGAGCTATGGAGCAGAGAAAAAACCAGTGCACAGAGTCACATTAGAATGCCTCTATAGTATATGAGGCCTGTTCGAAAAATTCTGGAACATCGCCCACAAAATTTTTCTACACTTATCTTTTACTTGTTGTGCATGGTCTCCTTCAAAATACTCTCCTCCACAATTGATACACTGCTCCTAATGCTGTTTCCACTTCTGGAAGCAGCCTTCGTAAATTAACTCCAAAACACCACTGGCAAGACATTACAAATGTTCCAGAATTTTTTGAACTGATTCAGTATATCGTCAACAGTGTATTTAATCATGTTTACTGGTATTAGTCTATGTTCTACAATATAAGATGTATAATTTATAAGTCACTTCATGGTGGAAATTACTCAGACAAATGAAGTGCATATTTGTTGATGAAATAAGCAAGTACAGCACGTACAACAGCCTGGTAACATTAGTTCATCCACTTATCTAGTTCTGCATTTTTTGGTTTTCTTGCATTGTGGGGTGTTAATTTCTTTTACTGTGGACAGCTGAATAATTAAAATATGCCACAATTAATATTTTATTTTTTCTTAGTTTCTGGATATATAATAGTTGTTACAAAATAAGTGTACTTATTTTATGCTCATACAGAGGACTTTTACTTTCATGTTACTGTTGCTTCCTCTGCACTGGTTGAATTTCTATGAGTGGATGTTCTGCAGATGTCAACTGAGCACTTTCTTTACTATAGTTTAGTCAGTGTAAGAAGATATCCAGCACTTGCAGTGGGCATGACATGGCTGTTTCATGCACCTACATCAACCAAACACATTGGCACGATTTTGTGAAGATGTCTATGACAACACCTTAGTGCTGCCAGAGCTCTGCAGATGGCTATTGTTTTCCTAAAGGTGTTTGCACTCTGCAAATGGTTATTGTTCCTGCTTGCAGACGTTTGTGCTTTGCAGCTGAAAGAAGGCAACAGCACAGCAAGTTCTCAGGGATCATATTACACCGGTTAGACTGTAAGTGGCAGTGGCAATTGCTCACTAAGTGGCAACAAGTGCAAGTTGCTTACTGAGTGGTAACTGCACTTAATTTAGGCTCAATGCACACTGTACACAGCAGAGATACAACAGAGCAATAGGGCCTCTGCAGGGCAGTGCACACAGCACACAACAAAGGCAGAGTAGAGATAAGGCAGAGCAGCACAGCCACACAGTTCCACACATCACACTTGTGCAGCACAACACTCAAGAATTTGAAAGGAAATGGTAATTTTACAATTGTCTTGGAACTGTTGACGGGAAATATATTACAGTGAGAAAACTTCTGTTATCTGATACCCCTCGTATCAGTTATAAACAGAACTGATTTTCATCTTAACGGCTAGAGTCAATACTCATTATACATTCACTTCTGTATATGTGGGCTCAATATGGAGATTAACTGATTCAAACCTTTTTTCCAATTCAAAACCGAGAAAAAATCCAATTGATGGGTCTCTAAATACCCCACAAGGTTAATGATTTCCTGCACAATAGAAAGGAGCTCCTAATGTTTCATATGTGATTGGTGTTTATATTGTTAAAAACCTTTTGCAGTACGCTATGCTAAATATGAAGTCACTGGTAACAAGAAAAGTACTGTTTTAAGTAGAGGCTTTCCTCTGTTTGTCTAGCAGGGGAACATGTATTTGGTATAGTGAGTCACAGGCTTTGAGTGTTAAGTTGAGGACTAAATATGGGATGTGTATTGCATTATTATTTGAGGTTCAAAACATTACATCAAGCAATCTCAATAAGGAGGATGTGTGACCACATTTTACTAGCCAGTTTCCCTTGACTGCTCAATGCAGCTGTAGAGACACAACTAAAGATTTTCTTACCAGGGAAAAATCGAGAAGTGTTCATGTTCTGTTCAGCAGCAGCTAGTAGCTTTATAAAGAAGCCAATGCTAAAAGTGATTAACAAATCATGTCCATATATTCAAAGTTTATCATGAAGATCCACATTAAATAAATAAATACACTAATTGCTAATAAAATTTGAACAGTGCAATTCCCCTGCTATCTATTCCCATATTTCTTCCTTTAACTTATCCTAAAATAGTCAAGATGACTGGTATCTTAAAGTACTGGGTTGTCCTGGAGTGAAAGAACCAAGAAAACCATCATTAAATGCGTATGTATAACAATGAAACTGAATTCTAGCTTCAGTACTGGCAAAGCACTCTCCTGACCAAACAGCTGACACACACTCATAATACAGACAATAGGTGTGACAGTGGCAGAGACCTGCTCCACTTTGTCTACCCTGCATCTCTGCTAAGTCCTCCTACATTCTGCTTTATGCTGCCATTTTATAAGTCTTTTTAAAAAAAACCACATAGAATACTAATCACATTTGGATGGGTTTAACAACACACAGGTGATTTTCAATCTGTTCACTCAACTAAGGAATCACTACATTTTCACAGTTTTGGCTTCCCTCTGACAACCATGCCTCCATCCTTGCTACCTTCCCTGTTTTCCTTTCCCTGTTGCTTCATAACCTGGGTTGTGAGTAACTAAATCCACTTTCCCTTCTTCCCTTTCTTCCCCCTCTCTCCTCCCTGATGAAGGAACATTTATTCCGAAAGCTAGGAACTTAAATTTTCGGTTGTTTTTTGTGTTTCTATCGGCTGTACTGAGCTGAGGTAAGTACTGGCCAGCCCCTCTATCTCTTTGTTAGTAACTATGTCTTTCTTTATCAGTCATGTTGATTATAAAACCAAAGTATAAGGCTGCTCATCCATTGGTTGATTAGGTAATCAATTAGCCATCAGAACGCAGGTATCAGAGAGAAGTTTGAGACTGTTATCCCACCAATTTAGCATTGATATGGAACTATCCTACACTCTGATAGTTCAAAAAACTGATGTCACATGGTCCCAGCTCATGTAATATATAACTAGTTCAATTTTCACTAAACTGAAAGACACCTCATTATTCCACTGTACCCTTCAATTGTATTTATATTTGACTCCAACATTTGCAAAGTCAGTTATGTTTTCCCCCACCACAAAACACAAATAAAGGTAAACAAGTTATGGTCAGGTATGATGTAAAATTAAGCCTTGAAGTGATATTCGTCTTCAAACAGCCCTTTGCTGACAACAACATTGCTGCTAATCAACAACATATCTGACAAAATAACAACACCTAGTGATATCCTAAGATGTCCATTGCTTTGTTGCACAGCTCAATCCAAGAAGTGACTTTCAAACACTGGAAATTCCAGGTAGAAATATCAATCGTGTAGGAAAAGATAGATTGGTACTTACAGTAAAAAAAAAAATGCTGAGCTGCAGACAGGCACAATTAAAACACACTTGCACATAAGTAGCTCGTGCCAGCTCTGGCCTGAGGTACTGGAGTTGTTGGTCATGTGTGTGTGTGAGGTGCATTTGCTTGTGTGAATGAGTGGTTTTCTCTTTTTATGAAGAAGGCTGAGACCAAAAGTTTATGTGCAAGTGTCTTAATTATACCTGTCTGCAATTTAGTGTGTTATCATTAAGATAGACTGGTACTTATATTTTCCTACATTTAAGAAGTGACCTCCTTTAACATGATGTAAAGTACAAGTGAAAACACTAGAGCAAGTTTTGACAAGACCATCCCCTTGGGCATTTTACACTGTAACCCCCAATAACGACATTTAAAATTTGAAACCATACCACCATTCTTTGCATCATTAGAACATTACCCACTGAAGTAGCTTATGTATTCTCAACATGGCAATATGAGAGGCAGAAGTAAGAATTACCTCTCTTGCTATACTGTTAGCGGTAACCCTGCAGGAAAAAGAACACAAATTGGAAGTCGTCCACAACAAGACGAGAGTTAAGGAGACAAAGTTTAGTCAAACAACAAAAATCTGGTTATATGAATGATACTGAATTAAACTGGAGTGAACTAGCAGGTGGGAGGGAACAATCTCACAAAGAAGGTTTTTAACGACCGGAGTATGAGGAAATATTTCCATCTGCAAAAGGATGATAATTTTGATAACAAGAGAAAAAAAAGGTAAATTGTGCAGCAGAACATACAGAATGAGTACACAAGCATTAGCATAAACCCTGTTTGCAATATGTACAGTGATCAGCCAGAACATTAAGATCACCGACCTTATGATATAAACCCATCCAGGCAATAGCATCACCTGGCAATAAATGACTGCTAGTTAGACACACTCATGGTGCATGTAGTATCAGTAAGTGTGCAGTCCATGTGTAGAATGGGGAAGGTGTGCCATCTATCCGAGTTTGACCAAGGGCAGATTCTGATGGCCCGGAAGCTCTGCACAAGCATTTCAGAAACAGCATGATTTGCTGGGTGTTCAAGGAGTGCCGTGGTGAGTGTCTTCAACATGTAACGAAACCATGGCCAAGCATTATGGGGTCGTGTGTGTGAGGTGCATTTGCTTGTGTGAATTGAGTGGTTTTCTCATTCCCCCCCCCCCCCCCCCCCCATTACAGATGTCTGACTTTGTAGACTGGGTAGACTGGTATGATAGGCAGTGAGTGAAGTGTGGCAGAACTACCATCAGACTTTAATGCTGGGGAGAGTGCATGTGTGTTTGAACACACAGCCCACCTAACACTCTTAACAATGGGTGTCCGCAGCCGACGACCCTTGCCAATGTTAACACCACGACATCAGTAACTACGACTGAAATGGATATGTGACCATTGGCTCTGGACATTGGTGCAGTGGCACAGTGTTGCACGGTCTGACAAATCCTGATATCTTCTTCATCATGACAAAGGAAGGGTGGGAATTTGTTGTCTTCCAGGGAAACAGCTGCTTGACATCTGTGCTTGGGGAAGACGCAATGTGACAGCGGCTCCATTATGCTCTAGGGAACATTCATGTGGGCAGCCATAGGTCCAGTGAAGCCCGTGCCAGGCACCACGATATCCAAGGAGTATTGTACACTAGTTTCAGACCATGTACACCACTTCGAGGCGATCATGTTTCCTGACCGCAACGCCATTTTTCAACAAGATAATGCACCGTGTCACAAGGCCAGGAGTGTGATGGAGTAATTCGAGGAACACAGTGGCAAGTTCCAAATCATGTGCTGGTCCCCCAACTTGCCAGATCTGCACATCTGTGATACGACTGAACATGGCTTAAGAGCTCATCAAGCTTCCTCCCTGAAATTTACAGGAATTAGGTGAAACGTGTGTGCAGATGTGGTGCTAACTCCCCACAGTGACCTACCAAGGCCTCACTGCTTCCATGCCATGATGCATTGCCACTGTTATCTGTGCCAAAGGTGGACATACTGGTCATTGGTAGGTGGTCATAATGTTCTGGCCGATCAGTGTAAGATAAAATGAGACTCTAGTACAAAAAAACACCTATGAGCAAACTAGCTGCTGAACAATAGCACTAAATGTCATGGCTGCACTCTCTGTCAACCACTTGTGACAGCTGTACTAGAAACAAATGTGATAACAGTAAAGTAGGTGGTACACAGATACCCAACTGTACAGATGAATCCATTTTTGAAATGTCAGCTGTGCAGGACAGATATTAGTATTTGCAGGTATCACTGGGAATAGAAACAACTGGAATAAAAGTTTTTCAAAGATGTGGACTGCAAGATCAAAATAAGAGTTTATGTAGATTGGAAAAACATTATTGTAATATTTTCTCATTGGTTTCATTCCATAGTTTTGTGAGAAATTACAAAATTAAAGAAAAAGGCTGCAAAATGCAAGAGCCCAATATAAAAAGAACTGCACACTAACAAGATACAGCAGCACTGAACAATTATTTTAGTGGGATGCATACTAAATCTTTGTTGTGAACTTACAGTCAACAACTTTATTTTGTAATCTCTGTTGAATAGAATATATATTAGAAGTAATAATAAAAATATAGAATAATTATATGCACAAAAGAATTATTACAATGAAATCTCTTGGAACACTAGACTACACTAATGAAACTGGAAAATACAAAAGTTGGTAGTTCTGAAAGTGTAAAAGTCAACAATAGCAATTATTTGAAATTTTATTGATCAACTGGAGGATGTATTTTGTTGATTTTGTGGAACAAAGAAGTGAATCATCATTAGATGAGATGTTAAAACTGATTTTAATACTATCATAATCACATGTGGCCTATGTTAGGGTAATTCCCAACAAGAACATATGGTCACAATGTGAGATAAGAACAACTGAGCCCTTGTTTAAATTCAGGATTTGTACTTTTGCACAATTTTTCTTGTTACAAACTACACACTGGTATACATTTTGTAATCTCACACTGTCACTGTAACTTGTGTACCAAAAGCCGTCATACGCTATGGTGTGATACTATATGAAAATAGCAAAACATTTTGATAGAACCTTGAAGTTAATTTATGCAAAGAATATGGACAGTAACTGGCTTCCTCAAAAGTTTAACTGCCTTCTGAATATGAAGAAGAGCTGATGTCTTGCAGCACCCAACACATGGTCACAAAAAAATCATACTGTAATCTCACAAACTTCAGTGTGTAGCTAAAGCTCTGCAGAAAACTGTACTGTAGTCATCACTAGATGTTGAGAAGCATTTAAGGTAAGACATTCACGATGCTGGGATGAAGTATTCTTTTATCAACCTTGTATTGCACTTTGATGAACAGTTTCTGTGTCTTAGAACCACCACCAAAGTCTTGAAGCAGCTACTCTTTGATCTCTAAATAGGTGGCAATATACTACTTCACTAAGGAATATTGTTCACCTCTCCCAGTCCACTGTTCACTTTTCCTGACTACTGGATATTAGTGTCATTTCAGCAACAAAGAGCTCAAAGCAGTAAAAAAGATTTAACAAACAGGTAACGATGTATGATAAAAGGCTGAAGGCTTTTTTAATAACAATGTTAATATAGAAACAAACAACAATCCTGAACAGACTACCCAGCCAATCTGTTGACATCTTGAGGTGTCAGGTATTCTGCCAGATGTCAGCACAGTTCTTGTACAATATTTTGGCAATGTGGACTGTTATGTTCGTCAGGAGCTACCTGAGACTTCTTGTCAAGTGAAACAGTATTTACATCTACACTCTTCCCTCTCCTCTGTCAGGTTCCAGGTGCTCTGTCTGCAGTCTGCTCCTGATAGTGTTTTAGCCACCATCAAGCAGCTCTACAGGGAGAAGATGTGCTGACGTGATTCTTCAAGTATGTGGATGTTACCATTGTGATCTGACCTCCTAAGGAGTGATAGGCTCAGTGAGTTTCTAGAGCATTTTAAATCACGCCACTCAAATATTAAATTCACCATGGAACTGGAAAACGATGGCCATCTGCTATTTCTGGATGTACTTATACTGCTCAAAACAAGAGCATGTGGATTGTTTGGCAAGAGCATATTGCAAACTTACGGAAACAATTTCTACCTGCAAACCAGCAGCTGTCACCACCTAGTTCAGAAGAACGGAATTCTCAAGTCAATAGTCCACAGGGCATACAACTTGTCAGATCCAGATAGTCTGGTAGTAGAAATAGAACATCTACCATCGTGTTCAGCGAGAATGGGTACACAGTCAAACAGATTCAGAAGGCCCTTCAGTCAGCCACTCTGCCACATGATCTAGAAGAAGGGCAAGGTGAGGCAAACACTGTGGTGTAATTGCCCTATGTGGGATCTATTTCTGCCAAAATCAGCAGGATTCTAAGGAAGCATGACATTAATGTATGTTCAGTCCACCTACCAACATAAGAGGGCTACTGGGAAATGTGAAAGATGACTTGGGGCTACAAAACCAGGAATTTATAACATAGATTGCCAATGTGACATTTTGTACACTGGCCAAACAGTGGACATCAGAAGCAAAGAATATCAGAGGCACACCCGACTAAGACAGGCAACTAAATCAGCCATTGCTGAACACTTTCTGGAACTCAATCACTCCACAAACTATAATGAAACAAGGGTCTTAGCACAGACTCCCACATATTGCGGTAGTGTTCTAAGAGAGTCTACAGAGACAGGGATGACAGAAAACCTCATGAATAGGGATGCTAGAAACCAACTCAGGAGAGCTTGGGATCCTGCACTGGAGTTGCTGAAAACGCAATAGGGGTGGCAGCAGAACTCCTCAAATGAGGAAGTGAGGGATGGATATGTAAAATCAGATCCAGGTACAGCACAAGGTGCACTGGACTGAAGATAGAATACCACAGGGTACTTCCAGCGGGAGTAGATTGAAAAAGCAAACACCGAGAACTGTAAAGGACCAAAAATTGGAATGCCTGCGTGCAGACAGGTGCACCGAACCAAAGAAAAAACACCAGTACTCGACCTGGCACATCGGGCTCAAGAGGGAACACCCAAAAACGCTGCTAGGGGGAGCAGACTACAGACGGAATGCCTGAAACTGTTGATGGAGAAGGGAAGAGCTTGGGTATAAATACTGGACCCATTCCACTCGATTAGCAGTCTCAGGTACCACCTAATGAAGATAACAAGTCATGCTGTCAAAACATGGAAGAACAATGCTAATATCTAGCAGAATACCCAACACTTCAAGATGTTACATTTGGTAACAGTTGCTGTTAGCAGGCACAATGTTTGCTGCCATGGTACGGTACTGCTCAAAGAATTTGATAACCAATGAGTTCAATGTGTTATGTATTTTGATACAGCTGTTGTCTGGTAAAGCAGATTCACAACTCATGCTATTTTTATTTGTATCTCTTGTTTAATAATATTTCATAATGTTTTTGGCGTATTATCTGAGTAAATTTATTTCTTACTGACTTACTATAGTGTTCAAGTGTTTTAGTTATAATTAAAGTACCAAGCAATGATTATGTTAATGGAGTTTTCACTCTTGCTTACTACATGGAATTGGGTAGATTTCACTCTTCTGGCACATGATATTTTATACCCAGAATCCCTCCATTCTTGCTTTGTAAAAGTCGGCGCAGTGTGTTCCTCCTATAAGTTCTCTCTAAACACAGTGACTGAGCCATTTATTACAATTCTCTTACACGGTACTTTACTTTAATTATTTCATTCTGGCTAGTTGATATCTTTTATTGTCAATATTTGACCATTATGATTAAGTACCCACTTTACTAATGCATTTATATTTGAATCTGCTAATGCTAATGCTGTTGTGCTGTGGCCTTCATTTCACACTAGAAGCCGTGCTGTGCAAAAGCTGAACACAAAATATGTCCTGCAACAGATATCACAACACTTGACAGTAACTTGTACAAGATTTTGGCAGGGTAGGACTTGTGGTGACTCAACATGAAAATAATCAGTACTACATTTTGAATTTTGTCCGATGCCATATAAAAAACAAATTTTACAAAAAAAATTTCATTATTTAAATAATTTTCAAAGGAGTATGGTTTCCATACAGACAGGGCAGGCGGAAGTGCTTGGTGGCATATTGGACAGATTTGTCTTTTGACACATTATGTTTACTTTTGACAACAAAGAGTTGGTATACAATTCTCTCCTGCGTCATCTAATAGGGTACACACAATTTATATACAGCTTATCCACAAATACTGAAACAGACATTATTATTTTATTTTTACAGCTTTTATTACTGTGCTTCAATGTTTGCACGATCTTCCTCACAAGAGCTCTCCTCTGTTGGAGTTACAATGTTTGCACCAGTCATCAAACAAATTATCTTTATCACATTTATTTACAATCACCATCCTTTTATTGAATTTGACTTTTAAGCTCTTAAACAAAGTGCATCTAAATCCAGGGTGTATATGCGGACAAGAAAATTCCCAGATTTCCCAGTTAAAAACGCAACTTTTTCCCACGTGAAAATACATTTCTTCTAAGGTGAAAAACACACTTTTTCCCTGATAAGTGACAATATACTTTCCATTGGAGCTGTAAAAATATCAATTCTTTGAATGGTAGAAGTTTAGACACCAGCGTGGAACTTCAGAGAATGAAAAAAACTTGTCCAAAAAAAAAAGTTTTGGTAAGATATGTGATTGCACCACCATTTATTTGTATATTTTCATATTACAATACACTGCATATTTTTGTATTCGTATTACCAAAGCATAGATTTCAAACAGCACATTAGTTTCTGAAGCATTGAAATCGAGCTTGAAATGTGCTTTTGTAAGCCAATCTTAGCTCTTATCACGTGATCTCAACAGGCAATGACAGGAGATATTTAGGGCATAGGACACGTGACGTAGTCAGCCAATAGCAACATCACTTTTAAGTAGTACGAACACACAAATAGGAAAAGTTAATAGTTTAAATTAATGTACATAGTGTAGCTACAAGAAAGGTTAAGCTTTCACAAACAATACTGGTCTTTTTTGCGAGTGTTACTCTTTCAGGTACATCACACAAGTGTGTCAGTAAAATTTAAAATAATGACAATGTCTGGTCTTCTCAGCTCGAAATTCTTTTAAGTGGTTAGTCTTCGATGTGTTGAGTTTTAAATCAGTGTCAAACACTCTGTGATTTAAGGAATTCATTGCACACTCACACACATAACATAATTCAACTTTTCAAAGCACCATTCGCAATATTCCTGTGACCTGTTAGAAATAGTTTCGTTTCAGCAGTTGCCAGAGACCGCCAGAAAACAGATGTTACTGTGCGTGGGCAGCTATGATGGCGCAGGAAGCCCATATGTTCATACTTATATAGTATTAAGAGATCTTACATGAGGTCATAAAAGAAATAAGATACTCCGAGAGCAATGAAATTTCGTACACCATATTAAAATTCGGCTTAAAGTGCACATTCACAGTTCCAGATTTACACTGAAGTAGACCCCAAACTGATATTAAGTGTTTTAGTGTGGTTTTCAGGATGCAAATTTTCTTGGCGTATCAGTACTGCATTACCTCTTGCCTCATGTTTGGTTCTTTATTATGGCATAATGCCATACATGCCAGAAGATAAACATACAGTGACAAGTTGAAACTAGCCAATAGTGTGGAATGAAACACTTGGTTTCTAATAAACTGACTGCCTCTGGGGAAAAAGATGATTAAAAGCTACATTTATTGAGCACACCGACAAAAAAAAACTTCACTGTTCTGCAAGTTGATTGATTGCCAAAAACATTGAAATAAAATAAAATCAAAAAACTGAAACTAATAACATATGTTAGCCTTCTGTGATCATGTGAATGTATTTTAATTCACTTGTTAGTTTTCAACCACAGAAATCCTTTTTGTTTTCATTTGACGTGAGTAGTGTGAAGGAAGAGGAAACAGCAAAATCACTAAATGTAAATACGGCTTACGTGGAGACCAGCCCCCTCACCACTACAACCCAGACTGCTATGCGCACGCACCATCTAGCAGCTTCAGCACACCAGAAAAATTCTTCAGGATAACATCTGGCTGCTTGTTGCTACTGCTGATACAGCTAACAGTCACACTTCAGTTAGCCGATGTGGGACAAGGTACTGACTGGATGCAACTCAACTGTACATGCACGTGAGCCCAGGCACTTATTCAAACAAACTTAATGTAAACAGTTAAACCGTTGTGATGTCACGCTCGTCTGCAGCAGTTTATTTTCATGAAGTATTCCATCATTTTCATCCTTAAGCATTTGACACATTTTGCTGTTTGTCAGTTCTTCCCAGTCAAAATTACAAAAATTTAACTGAAGATTAAAACAATGAAAAATTCCTGGAATTCTACAAAATTCCCAGGTTTTTCCCGGATTTCCCTGTTGTCCCAGAGTGTATGAACCCTGTGAATCTCACCTCTGACAGGAGGAATATATGTGTCACAAGCATTGTATCAAATTTTGACATGGGCCATACGGATGTCATGTACAAGTGACAACTTACTGATTCTGGGCGATGTCACTTGCTTAGCACTGGGGATTGTAACAGCAACAGTGTTAAAGTTAGCTTTCACGATAACCACAAAACCTACCCTTCTTTAAAAGAGCTGAGAATGTAAATACTGCCACACAATGTAGTAAATCTTAAATGAACACTTGCCACAGCTTTCGTATATTTCTGACATAATATGCTTCAAATAAAACAGAATTTTATCACCCTACAGTTATTCACTTGTCCTGCTTCCATATTTTTTTATTCCAATGAAAGGAACATGCACAACATACAGCATGACTGGCAACCAAATGCATAGCAGCTTATTGTCTTTGGATAATATACACAATGCCTACTATTTTTACAGTTGCTAAATACAGATAAGTAACTATCAACGAATCTAGAGGAGAATCAAAGCCAGCCTCATTTTCCTTAACCATTCTACATACCAGATAACATCCATAACCTTTTCACATATTCTTTAAAGTATGTGAGCAAATTGAGTAAACTTCACACCGCACATAAAATAAACAATATAGAGTACATTTAAAAATTACATACTATTTGATGGATCATACAGCTCTCCTACTAAAGAACAGGTTTCACCATTCGTTTGACGAAACAAATAGCTCCCCAGTCGAACGTCCAAAGGTTGCGTCTTATAGGCTGTGTACCTTCTCTTCTGTCCATTAATCCTAAAGGCAGAGGACAACGAGTTAAATAAATCTATTACCTACCAACATGCAAAACCAAGGATTATTCAAATGAAGCGATAACTATGACCATTTAAATGTTTCTTCACTCATTACACATTACAACAACTAACTTACAATTTCAAGCTTTTAAAGGTGTATGGCATCAGTTATTAGATGTGTACAAATTCAACTGGCTTCTGCTTCACTTTTAGTAAGAAACTCTAATGTACAAGATCATGAGAAAATCTCAGTTAAAAACAAAATCATGTCAAATGAACCAATGATAGAAAATTTGCTGAGAGAAGGAAAAGCAAAAATCATTTTCTTAACGAAAGTAGTACTTAAAGACAAATGATAATGTCTAATTATTTGCAAGTGAATGTGCGAAACTCTTGACAGCTGACAGTACATAAACAATCTGATAGCATTTGTACAGCCTCTTATGCTCTTATAAAGTTCAAAAAAACTTTGTAATGAGTGATACAGACTCAGTTACTTATTCTACGGAAGTGATCCACCAGCTCCAGGTTAACACTGATGTCAAGATATAATTAACAGAGTATATGTTGTAGAGCTCAGTTGAGTGTGTTTGTGCACCTAGCTTGATGACTTTTCTTGAAATGTTCACAAAAGCAAGTGAATGCAGTCACTGCAATGTTACCCAAAGTCCCAGAAGTGCTGCATTCAGAAATGTTGGTACAAAAAGCACAGCTGGTAAGGTTAGGTTTGAAAGCCATGCTCCTCCAAGTGGGCAAGTGACGTCACACCTAGTTGATAGAGAAGCAGTTATAAAATTTCAGAAAATAGTAAGGAACTGTGTTACTTGTGGGTTTTCCTCCCACAGTAATAGGTTACCAACAGTCAGCAAGGTAACCAGTACTACTCAGTCCATAGAATCAGCAAATTGTAAGGTACACGTAGTATGCACTTGTAAGCCAGAACAATATGACCACCTGCTCAAACCCATGTTGTTCTACCTCTGGAATGCAATACAGCAGCTATTATTCATGGCATGGATTTAACAAGTCCTTGGAATATTTCTGGAGGTATGTGACACTAGATTACTTAACACAGGTTGTGCACTTCTCATATGTTACAGGCTGATGCTTTATGGGTGCCAAGCTGACACATGATAGCATTTCAGATGTGTTCCATAAGGTTCTGAACGGTTGAATTTGGTGGCCAACACATCATTGTGATGCCATCGCAGTTGGTGAAAACAAAGTTTGAAGGGTTGCAGGTGGTCTGTAATAACACGCACACAGCCCACAGCTGTTATGGTGCCTTTGAAAGCTACCACAAGCCTCATGGAGAGCCCAAGTGAATTTTCTACCATAGCATTATGTTGCCTGTAGCAGCCTGTTTCCATGATGTTCTGAGCCGTCATTGGCCTGGAGGACGACATATCTGGACACAACCATTAAGGTGGTGTAAAAAAATGTTATTCATCCGACCAGGTGATGTGCTTCCATTAATCTGCACTCCAGTGTCAATGATTCTATGCTCACTGCAATCACAACTGACGATGTCATTGGGTCAACATGAGAATACGTAGGGGTCTTGTGCTGTGGAATCCCATGTTCAATTATGTGTTCTGAAACACTTGTGCCTACACCAGCATTGTATTCCGTCATCGGACCAACCACAGATTGTTCCCTATCCTGCTTAACAGAGCGCACAATCCTCCACTCTACATGTTCAATGTGGCAAGGACATATAACACCTCGTCACCTACTTATGGTTTCACTGTCCTTCAACCACTTTGCATAGATGTTCATGACAGTAGCATGCGAACAGCCAACCAACCAACATTGCCATTTCTGAGATGCATGTTTCCAGACACTAGTCCATAACAATCTACCCTTTGTCAAATTTAATAAGCAAGTGGAGCTCCTCATTTGTAACCCATATCATCTTAGAATAATTCCCTTGATGCACTTGACTTTCCTTACCATATCACTTGTGAGCACAGTAACCAAGCAGCGTTCAGCCTCATGGTGGGCAATGGTCGTATAGTTTTGGCTCTTTAGTTTAGTTAGGTAAAACTGCCATTTAATTATATATACATATCATTAATCCATGATTTTTATAAAATGATATAAGAGACAATCAAATGAATGGAACCACCAGATAGCCTGCTTAAGGATGAAGTTAGAACATACCGTGCTTGCATCAATAGCATGCGATATAGCAATAGTTGCTTCTGTTGACACTGTAAAATAACATGCAGACTCTTTATGAATTTCATATATCAATGCGGAGCACCTTATAGTTTGTGCAACCCCGTCATCCATCAATGTTAATATTTGCTAAAGTAAATGTTGTTAATTTTATTTACCATATTCCAGTGCTTTAAATATTACTGAAGTTAGATACATAGAACTCACAACAAGATATCATGGCATTATACCAGATGAGCTCAAAACTGTTAGACAGTAATTTGAAAAGTCTGTGCACCCTCTGCGCAGTGCTAAATTAAATCAAATTACCAGTAGTTCTGAGACTGTTAAATTCAGCTTAAAGATCTACTTTCTTAAAAAAAATGTGTTGCTATTGGCCAACTTTAACCTGGTTACTAAGGAATATACCATGTAAAAAACTGTATGTTCCTAGGTACCTACCTACCTACCCACACACACACACACACACACACACACACACACACACACACACACACACACACACACACATTGTGAGGGGTGTACTATACAACCCTCTCTTAGTACTAGAATAACAAGATGATTAAGGGGACACATGAGTTCCAAAAGAAATCCGTTGGAATTCGATTACTCAATAAATAGTACAATTCTCAAGGCTGTCAATTCAACTACGTACCTGGGTGTTAAAATTACGAACAACTTCAGTTGGAAAGACCATATAGATAATATTGTGGGGAAGGTGAGCCAAAGGTTGCGTTTCACTGGCAGGACACTTAGAAGATGCAACAAATCCACTAAAGAGACAGCTTACACTACACTCGTTTGTCCTCTGTTAGAATATTGCTGCGCGGTGTGGGATCCTTACCAGGTAGGATTGATGCAGAACATCGAAAGGGTGCAAAAAAGGGCAGCTCGTTTTGTATTATCACGTAATAGGGGAGAGAGTGTGGCAGATATGATACACGAGTTGGGATGGAAGTCATTAAAGCAAAGACTTTTTCGTCGCGGCGAGATCTATTTACGAAATTTCAGTCACCAACTTTCTCTTCCGAATGCAAAAATATTTTGTTGAGCCCAACCTACATAGGTAGGAATGAACATCAAAATAAAATAAGAGAAATCAGAGCTCGAAAAGAAAGGTTTAGGTGTTCGTTTTTCCCGCGCGCTGTTCGAGAGTGGAATAATATGATTGTGGTTCGATGAACCCTCTGCCAAGCACTTAAATGTGAATTGCAGAGTAATCACATAGATGTAGACACACAAAGCCACGTTGTTTCAGGAAGTATACAAGATCAATTTGCATAATATGTAAGGAACAAGATCAACAAGCCATCACACTTGATACTCAATGTAGTAACGTCAAATGAAGTATAGCCTGTGGTTAATAGTAAGAATATGCCTCATTGGCCACAATCACAGCTCTAGTAAGGCCATGATTAAAGATGCACAGAATCCAACAGTGGATGATAACGTATTGGTTGGGAAGAAAGAAGTGAAATTTATGAGAAGAAAATATACATGCGGTATTCTGATACAACGAACTGATGATTCGGAAAGGGGGGGGGGCAATAAATATCCAAAGTAGAATGTACATGCTGGAATCAACTAAAAAGAGGTAATGTCAGGACTGTGCAATATCTGTGTTTCCAATGCTATCATATCAGAACATGTATATCATACATAATTCAGTCTTACATGGACACCCTGAATTCAGATAAATCCAGAAGGCAGAAGATGTAGTGTGTTCATGTACACTATGAAGTATGGTTACTTCATCCTTCATACTATTACCACTAAGATCATCCTTCAGATGAGGGTGATAGGCTTCAGACAAAAATGAACGGCTTCAGACAAAAATGAACCAGAGTGCCTAAAAACTTTATTTCCAAACACGACTATCTCTTGCCATCAGCTAACTCATCTTTGACTCTAATGTAAGAACAACAGGCAAGATATTAGTAATTCTAACACTGTGTAACACCATCTCTAACCTTGAAAATGGCTTCAGTTCAGCAAGGAAGAGAGTCCGCAAGTTTCTTCAACAATAATATGTCCAGCT